>NC_143154.1:19657039-19957039 GCF_041381405.1 Jatropha curcas
AGCTACTACTAAAATCAGAGTTGCTCCGAGTTTTGAAATGAATTGGTTCTGTGATAACAAGGCGGCCATCGCTATCTCTCACAATTCGGTCCAACATGATCGCACTAAGCACGTTGAGGTGGATCGGAACTTTATCAAACAAAACCTTGAAGAAAGGATTATTTATCTCCCATTTGTTAAATCAGAAGACTAGTTGGCTGATATACTTACAAAAGCAATGTCTACAAGGAACTTCTACAACTCACTTGACAAGTTGGACATAAGAGATATCGATGCACCAACTTGAGGGGGAGTATTTGCATGAGTTGTCTAAATAGGTAAGTAGAGAAATCTAGTTATGTAAATCCCATACTTCAAGGGTCATCCTTATGTTTAGCCACAGATTGTGTACAGCTATAATAGGTCTAAAAATCCTCTGTCTTTGTATCTATATATTAGTGTATTCAACTCTAAATAACATATATAGAAAAAATACTTCTTTTTAACATCCTCCTCTGGGCCTGTCCAGTGGATCGTTTTGGCTATTCAGCAACTTCCCCCACATCTTGTAATTGTGAGGTGCATCAATATTTATAGGGAAGCAAACTTTTGTGCTGATTTTCGTTCAAAGGAGGCTAGGAAATATGATATGGGAACTCATGTGTTTATGGATCCTTCCCAAAGCCCTTTTACATGACTCTTATGGTGTAACCAACTCTAGATTGTACTTGTATCCTTATAGCTCGCTCTCTTTATTTACCAAAAAAAAACAAAGAAAATTCTTTACATTATAAAATATTTTCTAAAACATGATATATAATATGACAATAAAATAATAGCTCCAATAGGCAAACCTTCATCTAGTTAATATATAATTTGACATTACAATGTATTATATATTATAGAATGAATAAGGAATAAATAAATGTCACGAAAGAATAAATAATAATAAATTGTCTAGCCAAATTGACCTATCAAGGGAAAAAATGAAAGAAAGAAGCCAAGGACAATTAGGCAAGCAGTAGCGTCTTAATTTAGAGGAATCTTGATCTCTTGCATTCAGATGGAAGACCTTGAGGGAAGCGTTTATAATCAGAGCAATAGTTATATATCATATACTTTTTCTGCACCCACCGCAGCCGGTTCCTGCCTGAGGCATCAAGTTCTTGAACTTGCCATTTACTGTCCTGCAATGAATTGGTGGAGGTTAAGGCACAAGGAGACCCAGAAGACCAAACACAAGCATTGGCTTTAAAATTTCTGTAAGAGGCAATAAAAGGAGCATTTGTCCAATCAGTCTTCACTAGCCCTCCCCTTGTTGCCCAGTCATCAGCATTCCAAAGGCTTGAATAAATCCTCATGGGTTGCTTATTGGGAAATGGCACTCCGATTGATTCTAAGTTGTTAAACACTCTGATGGGTATGTTATCCACCATGAAACTGTATTGTACATGAACAAAAATTAAAAAAATTCCTTGGATAATGCTTATATTTTTGAATAAAAATTGTAAATAACCTCCTACAATACTTAAAATGAAAAATTAACTTACATGATCTTTTGAGCATTCCATACAATGGAGTATGTGTGAAAGGTCAATGTGGGATCAAACCAGAGATAGAATTGTTGTTCTCTGTTTCCTTTCCCTTGGCTATACACATTGGTGTGGAGAATGTATGGATCTCCAGATGAGTTGCCCAAAAACTCAAAATCGATCTCATCATGATTTGGTCCTTGAGAGGATAACTACATATAATGCATAAAAATTTTAGTAAACAATGATTATAATTGAAAATCAGCGCTATGGATTCAATAATGAAGAGTAATACTCACATAAAATGTTGTGACAGTGCCAGCTGAGTTGCCTGGAACCAGTTTAATCTGCACGTCAATTCTGCCAAATAAGTACTCATTCTTGGACTGAAAGCCAGACCCAGATGCCTTATCAAGAGACAGTGTGAGAAGCTGGCCTCCATTGAGTATCTTAGCTCGTCCATCGCCCCAAGTTATGTCAAAATTTTGGTAGAAATTAGCGTCTGAGATTGCCATTAGGGAAAACAATAAGACTGTAGAAAGCAAAAGCATATTTGATAATGCCATTGTTTTTTTTTTAAGAAAACTTAGTTGGTAAAGAGAAAGAGACAAGTGATGATAGTAGAACCCATGTCCTGAGGCCTTTATATAGTGAGGAATTGTTGTAAGTTTGCCTTTCAGTGATTAGAATAATAGCTGGCAAATCGCAGTTGGCTTAAAACTGGAGGAGAGCTGTCGTAAATAATGCATTGACTTGAAAACTGGACACACGCTTCAAAATCGAAGATTTGATTGAGGACGAAACAGCATAGGAAATATAGATAATTTTTGTATTTTATTTTTTTTTTTTTCAATTTAATCATTATATAGTTTTAAAAGAAATTATACTTGGATAAACTTCATTATAAAAATTACATATAAAGCACTAAAGTTGAAGTTTACATTTCCACCTATTAGATGTGGCATAATTGGTCTTTTTATTTATATAATTAGTAACTAATTTTATGATGTACATTGCACATTGACTATGCTCGTTATATACTCATTTTCTATATTTTTAATTTTTTTTTATCTATATAATATTAAAGCACAAGTTTTTGTTCAGATGAAAATAAATACAAGTGGTTAAGTTGTATTGTATTTTTTCATACAAGTTACTTATAATGTTACTTATGTACTTAATTTTATTTTTATATAATGAAAGTGGTCTCGAACTAAATTGATAATGATAATCATTTTGGTTACAGTGACATTATTACTTACTCAGTGTATTAGAGAAAAGAATAAATGCTCATATACATAAATTTTTTAAACCACAAAAAGGACCCAAAACAAAAATATATAGTTCTAAGTTTTTTTCAGTTTCCTAAACATTATTTTCTTTCAAGTCAAACAGATTTATGATATAAGAAAAAAATATTAAGAAAATTAAAAATATTTAACCATCAAGAGGTCATCTATTTATTGCAAAGGAAACTAAATCTTTTATTAAATTAAAATAATAATAGTTACAAATTATTCATTAACGAAAAAGAAAATAAAAAATAAAAAATTATCATTAAGAATAAAAACATTAAATATTATAGATATATTTAGATATATAAAAATTTCAATAAAATATTATGTATATTCTTAAAATTAAAATTTTAAACTGTTGAACAATCCCCGCACATATATATGTTCATTTTATTTAAAATAAATTTTAAAAGTAAAATTTAAAAATTTTGAAAGGTTATTATATTTATTCCATTTAAATTTTATTTTTAAAAAAATATATTCAATCAAATCATACAAACATAAAGAAAAAATATTTTAAAAAATAATATATTTTTTTCTTTTTTATCTCTCTCCTAAATAAAATATTATGTATATTATATTTGAAAATTTATTTTTTTTAAAATATATCCAATCAAATCATACAAATATAAAGAAAAAAGAATATAATTTTTTTATTTTTCTCTGAAAAAAAATATTTTAAATTATAATTAAAATCAAATCAAATTATCTATATTTATTTATTTAAAAAAAATTTATAAATATATGCAATCAACTAATAAAATGTAATTTTATAATCGGCTGTAACTAAGGTTATTTTAGCATATTCTAAATTTTATTTAGCGTACTATCGAAAATCTTATTATTCCCTTTTATTTCTATATTTCTATAAAGTATAGAAAGGTAGAAAATTTTAAGTTTGAATCTTTTTTATAAGGATAGAACATTGGTCCCACTAAATAAAATAAAATAAAAAAGTTGAAGTTTTTCTAAGGTCAAAGAGCATAACTAATTGGACTGTTTTCTAATACAAGTGGCCATACCAACGTGGGAACCTACCGGATGGAGACAGGGAATTGCATTTTGCTTTTGACTTTGCGGGCTTCACTTCTTAATTGAAGGTTCCAGGTAGCTTCCCACCGTTTTTATTTTCTGTTGCGTTTTTGCGCTTCCAGAAAAATTAAAGCTATGAATATAACATTACCTCGTTTATGAACAAATATTTTAATTTTATTATCTTTACCCCTTGTTTAAAATAAATAAACTCCATAAAATTCTATGGAAGTAATTTGTAAATTTAAATTTTTATATTTGGTATGAAAAAATATGAAGAATCAAATTCTATAAATTCAATTACATAGATTTGAATTAACTAAACTAAGTTTTATTAAAACATATAAAATGTCTAAACAAATTCTATAAATTTAAACAATTCAAAACTAATTAAATCAAGAAATTAGAAAATCATGACACTCGTAAATAATTAGTTATTAAAAAAATGATTAATATATTTTCTAAATATGAAGATGAAGTTCAAAAGAGTTATTTAAAAATAAAATCAAAAATTAAAATGACACTGTCAATATCAAGGGGGCATAAGGTTGTGTAGAGACTCAATGTAAAATACCCATAAATTTCAAAAGTTTTAAATATTTGAATAGTGTTATGTGACTGAATGATTAGAGTATAAATTCACTTACTAATGTCAATTATCTTGGATCTTTATGGCCTTTCTTTCCCGTTGAAACAAGGAATAATGTTATATTTAGTGTTTAAATTTTCAAAATTTTTCTATTTTAGTGTCTGAATGGAGAGTAGCTCAATTGAGGGTTTACACTTTATAAAAAAAGAAATGCAATTTAGGTGTTTAAGGCTGATCTGGACAACAGAAAAGATGATTGTACCATTATGGGACTCATTTTTCATCTCCAGCAGCTGATGTGACATGAGTGAGCTCCAGATTAGCATGACACATAGATTCCACGTGGCATTAGTAATGAATTTCCATTTTTACTCTTTATTAAATTTTGCAACCCGCATTCTATTTCCTCTCTTCTCCATTCACAATGGACCACCTCCTTCAAGCCAAGACCACCAGTACTAGTAAGAAGAATGAACGAAGACCAAAGACTTGGTCTTTTTCTCTTACCAAAAAGCTTTTGCATGAAGCCTCTTTGTTTTTCTTCTCTCAAGCAGCTCTTCTAATTGCCTATTTTTTATTTTGGTTTTGAGTTTTTTCACTATATTAGATTCTAGGCATTTGTTTATAGACAATTTAACAAATATCATATATTAGGTTTGAATTTTAATAAAATGTCAGAAAAGAATAATTATTAAGATAATAATAAATTCGGTCAAAAAATTTCAATAATATCAAAACTGACCTTGTAAGAGAAACGAGAAACGAGAAACACTGAAAAAAAGAAAACATTGTAAAAAAGAAAATACTAAAAAATGAAACAATAAAAAAAGGAAACATGAAATTTGTAAGAGCAAATTCCTATATAGCTTATGTGATTCAACCACGACGATAGAGACCGATGACTGGAATTGATAACCGACAACTGCGACAACAACGATGGTAAGTACGAAATACATAGCATATATTGTGTGTGTATAAATATTGTATTAGTAAATACGGTGTATATATACATTGTATAAGTAAATACTGTAAAATCAATTAAATATAGAATATATATATATATATATATATATATATATACACACACGCCAATTAGCACATTAGACCAAACCAAATAAATACGGTGTATATATATAAATTATATCAGTAAATACTATAAAATCAGTTAAATATAGAAATATATATATATATATATATATATATATATATATATATATATATATATATATATATACACCAATTAACACATTAGATCAAACCAAGTAAATACGGTGTATACATATATATTATATCAGTATCAATCCAAACAAAATCGAGAGCTCTACCTTTATCTCTATAATATATACTGATTGTATAAAAAACTGATAGAGATACTTCCAATAATAAACAACAGATTAAAAATAGAAATCAACATATCTTATGAATCAAAAATGAAACCGTGGAACAGCATCAATAATGAGAAGAACGATAGAAAAAAGAGAAATAACAATAAGAAAATAATGGACGATCGCAAAAGTAGAAAGAACCATCAGAAAATAGTGAGGGCTGAAAAAAAAACGGCAGCAGAAAAATATTAACATACTAAAAAAAAGGAAACAACAGTGGAAATAGGAAATTAATACAAAACGAAATACTAACATATTAAAACACTGAAATATTAACAAACTAATGTCCTACTAATAAAAAAAAGACACAATAGTAAAGTATATCACAAATGATAATAATTTAAATTTCAAAGTCAAACTAATATTTTTTAAAAATTAAGTTTCAAAAACTGGCATTTAGTATAATATCTCTTCGTTTATTCGATAGTCGACCATTGAATTGAAGAAAAACTGTTTAATATCTTTTTCATATGGCCTATTATAGTGAAGGGTGTATTCATTTTTTAGGATGGTAATTTGTTTATTCATAAAGATGGTAAGAGAGTTCATTTATTAATAGATAAAAAGACATGCCCTCTATTTTGTGTTTTTGAGTTTTGTTATTGATTTTGGTGTTTGGTTTTTATCCCTAATTAGTTTTTTTTTTTTTTTCCAAATTTTGTTGAAGTGTCGACTTTTTAGTTTTTGATTTGGATTTTTCTTTATTTTTACAATTTTCTTTCAAAGTTAATATTTTTTTTTATCATGTGAAGATGGAAAATCATACTAATCATGGCAATAGATGGGTCTATACTATATACACTTTTGCCTGTTTGTTCATGATCAGCTCATCTGTTATTCTTGGATTTGATTGTTGAAAGTCTTTGTTCAAGATTTTTGTTTCTTAATTTTGAATTTACTTGTTAATTTTTTCAATTGGACATTGAAATTTGAAGAAATTTTTGTTATTTATAGGGAAGATTATTTAAAGATGAAGTGACTTTGGTAGAAGAAGTTGGAAGGCTCTGTTATTGTTGATGGTAATGGTGGTGGCGGTGTTGGGTTGAAGGAGGTGGTGCTCTTTGAAGAGAGGAGATTGAGCAGCTTTAGATAAAGAAAAATGGAGAATAAATTATATTTTGTAATTCTCATTCTCAAGAGTAAAATGATGAGTACAGGGGAATATATATACAGCAAAAGAATATTCTAGATTTAGCCTTGTTGGCTATTTCTTGTAGGCTACTAAATATTTACAAGATAAGACTAAATTGTGGTGGGAAATTTGTTTAACTGAAAAGATGCCAAGTGTAGGGTGATGGATGGGTAAATAATGATTTATAATGATTGGAGATGATGAATATTCTGTACAACCCCTCTTCAAGCTGGAGATTGGGATAGTAATGCCAATCCAAGCTGGAAAAAAAGGTTGGAAAATGAATGGGTTGGTAAAGGTTTAGTGAATATATCGGCGAGTTGTTGTTTGGATGGGAGATGTGGTGTAGTAATGAAACCTGTTGTGAGCTTGGATCAGACCACATGACAATCAATATCAATGTGCTTTGTTCTTTCATGGAAAACAGGATTTGAGGCAATGTGTATGGCAGCTTTGTTGTCACAATGAAGGGGTATTGGTAATTTGAGTGGTAGTTGAAATTCTTTGAGTAGGTTAGAAAGCCATTGTAATTCACATACTGTTGAGGCCATGCTTCTGTATTCAGACTCAGCAGAAGACCTACTGATTGTTTGTTGTTTCTTCGATTTCCATGAGACAAGTGAAGAACCAAGAAAAATGAAAAATCTGGTTACTAATTTTCTGGTTTCTATGCCCAATCAGCATCGGCAAAAGCTGTAAGTTGAAAATTATTGTTGCAAGGGAAGAATAAACCAGCAAAGATTGTGCATTGAAGATACTTGACCACATATAAGGTTGCTTTGTAGTGAAAAGAATAAGGAGCTTGCATATATTGGCTTAGTTGTTGCACGGCAAATGAGATGTCTGGTCTTGTAATTGATAAATAAAGTAGACGACCAAGTAATCTTCGATAAGGTTCTGGATCAGGCAAAAGAGAATCCATATTGGCAGTCAATTTGGTCCCTTGAATATATGGTGTTGGTGCTGGTTTAGCTTCTGTCAGACCAGTGTCTAGGATGATATCAGAAATGAATTTTCTTTGAGAGAGAAACTTGCCTTCTGAATTTCTAGCAATTTCAATTCCAAGAAAATATTTTGCTTCACCAAGGTCTTTGATTGTGAATTTAGAGTGCAGCAATTGCTTTAGATAAAAAATATCAAGAGGTCTTGAACCCATTATTAAACAGTCATCAACATAGACAAGCAAAGCTAAAAAATCTACACCTGAAATCTTTGTAAACAAGCAATGATCAGTTTGTGATTGTACAAAGCCAAGAGATAGAAGATAGGAAGTGAGCTCTTTGTTCCATTGTCTCCCCGCTTATTTAAGACCGTAAAGAGATTTGAGTAATTTGCAAACTTGGCATCTTGGAACATTTGGGTAACCTTGTGGAGGTATCATATAAAGGTCTTCATCAATTTCTCCATGAAGATAAGCATTGTTTATGCCCAATTGATGGACTGGCCATGATTTAGCTGCTGCTATAGAAAGAAGGACCCTCACTGTTACAAGCTTAGCTACAGGAGAAAAGGTGTCAGTATAATCAATGCCAGGAATTTGGCTATAGCCCTTAGCTACAAGTCTTGCCTTGTATTTATCAATGCTACCATCAGAGTTGTATTTGATTCTATAAATCCATTTGCTACCAATTGGCTTATTTCCTTTTGGTAAGTCTGTAATGATCCATGTATGATTTTTTTCTAATGCATTAAGTTCAGTTTACATGGCTGCTGTCCACTTGCTGTCATGTTTAGCATGATTGTAAGAACTAGGCTCTTAAATTTTTGAAACTTGAGCAACAAAATTTAAATAAGATAATGGAGGATTAAAAGAGTATTGAGATATAATGGTACCTGTAATTGGGCAAGCTGAGATGTTGTCATCACCGCTAGTAATGGTTGTGGCAACAAAATCTTGTAACCAGCTAGGTTTGGAGTGCACTCTAGTGCTTCATCGAAGCACTGGTTGTATTATTTGCTGTTCAGGTTGGGATTCATTAGTGGTTGTTTTTGTGATGGGTGGGGATGAGGAAGGGGTAGGTACACTGTGATTTTGAGGAGTGGGATTAGGAGAGAAGCAAGGTTGTGGATCATAGTCATCAAGACATTTAGGAAGGGAGAAGGAAGTAACAGATTCTGGTTTGGAGCTGGAAAAAGGAAAAATTGTTTCATGAAAAATTGTATCTCTAGAATGGAAGATTTGTTTGTTTTTTATGTTGTATAGCCTGTAGCCCTTATGTTGACTAGAATACCCTAAAAGAACAGAAGGTATGGCTCTACTCTAGAATTTGATTTTATGGGGAGTGACATTGGTGGCGTAGCATAAGCATCCTATTGTTTTAAAGTAGGAAAGATTATGAGGTTTTTTTATTTAATTTTTCATAAGGAGACAGCCAGTCTAGTGGTTCAGAAGGTAATCGATTGGTGATATGTGTTGCGGCTAAAAGCAATTCTAACCAAAAAAATTTGGGAAGGTTGGATTGGTACATTAAAGATCTGGCAACTTGAATGAGGGTTTTGTGTTTTCTTTCAACACGGTCGTTTTGCTGAGGGGAGTATACACATGATTGTTGGTGTATAATGCCTAACTTGGTAAACAAGGACATGCAATTTGAATTTATAAATTCACTCCCATTATCGGTTCTTATTTTTTTAATTTTGGCCAAAAATTGTGTTTGAACAAGGTTGAAAAAGGTGTTTAAGGCTTGAAAAACCTAAGCTTTAGAATGTAACATGAAGGTCCAGGTGTATCTAGACATATCATCAACGATGGTGAGCATATAAAATGCGTTTGTGATAGATTTTACCCCATAGGGGCCCCAAAGATTAATATGCAATAATTCAAATAAGCTTTGTGAAACAGAATAGCTAGGTGAAAAGAGTAGTCTTGATTTCTTTGAAAGTGGACAAACAGGGCATACAATTGAAGATAAATCACATTTTGGTAAGCCATGAACATTATTTAATCTCTTATTTGATAAGTGGCCTAATCTAGAGTGCCATAGATAGGCAAGATGACTGGGTGTGTAGAATCTGCTAGGTAGATGGCATTGTGACTTTGAAGAGAAAAGGAGTCTTTGGTGAGGTAGTACAATCCTGCCACAACTGTACCAGAAGCCACAATAGTCTCAGTCTGCATATCCTGGAAGAAACAAGAATTTGGGTATAAGTGCACTAAAAGTTTACAGGTATTTGATAAAATGGAAACACTAATGATATTGCACTTTAACGAAGGTACATATAAAACATTGTATAATGTTATTTTATTAACAACGATGTTGCCATATTGATTAACAACTTTTATAGTGCCATCTGGTAACTTGAGAAATTTGGGTTTAGGTAAATCTTTTAAAGAAATAAAGAATTTGGATTCGAAAGCTATATGATCTGTTGCTCCAGAATCAATAACCCAATTACCTTTGTCATTAAAATCAATGCCAAACATAACAGAGAGTAAAGTGCTACCTAAAAAATGGACAAAATTAATCGATGCATCAGAAATACCAGAGTCAGAGGTTGAAGCTTTTCCCTTTACAGCTCTGCTTACTTCTTGCTGAATAAATTTGCTCAGATGGGTACTGATTGTGTCTTGAGTTGGACTTGAGATAGAAATATCCAAAGGAGACTCTGATGTAGCCATGTTATGAACAGCAGCGTTGTTTCCCTTTTGTTGCTTGTTCTTCCGCTTTTCAAGAAACCAATCAGGGTACCCAATTAATTTGAAACAATTTGCTTTGGTGTGATTGGGATTTTTACAGTAGGTGCAATATCTATCATCTTTGGAATCTTTAGATTTGTTATGGTAATGGTTCTCTCTTTGATTGCCTCTGTAAAATGAGTTGGTTGTGGATGGTCGAGTTTGAGAAAGCATGATAGCAGTGGATTCAGTTGATTCAATAGGGTGATGGTGGATCTCTCTCTGTTTTTCAACACTTAAAGCCATGCTGAAAGCTTGGTTTAGGGGAGGTAAAGGATTCATGATGAGAATGTTGTTCCTAGTATTGTCATACTCATCGTTAAGACCCATCAAAAATTGCATCAATTTGTCCTTTTGATCAAGATCTGAAAAACTACAAGCAGTATCACGAGTGCAAACAGGTAGGACTCTAGTGGTTGAAAGTTCATCCCATTTTCTTTTCAAACATGTGTAACATTCATTAATAGATTTTGTGCCTTGGGTGACATTAGCTAAATCCCTAAGAATCTGAAATTCCAAAGGACCATTGGTTTGACCATATCTGTGGGTAACCTCATCCCATAAATTTTTAGCAGTAGGGCAAAAAATAAAGTTTTCTGTAATATCTGAAGACATAGAGTTCAAGAGCTAAGAAATTACCATACTGTCAGTTCTGGCCCAGGTGTTGTAAGTAGCAGCAATAAGCTCAGGTCTTGCAACGGTTCCATCGATAAAACCAAGCTTTTTTTAGCTTTTAAAGCAATCTTGATAGATCTGCTCCATGATAAGAAGTTATTGGTATTCAATCGAATACTAACAAGAGATTGTTCAGGTGAATCAGAGTTAATAAGGGATATAGGATCTGGATCTGAAATCCTAGAGCTAGATGTGATAGCACTCACAAGTTCTTCAGGCGTCATAATGGAAAGATAAAGGGGAAAATCAGAAATGGAAAAAACAAAATTTTGATGACAAAGATGGAAAGGGGTCAGGCCAATGGCTCTGATACCATGAGCAGCTTTAGATAAAGAAAAATGGAGAATAAATTTTGTTTTGTAATTCTCATTCTCAAGAGTAAAATGATGAGTACAGGGGAATATATATACAGCAAAAGAATATTCTAGATTTAGCCTTGCTGGCTATTTCTTGTAAGCTACTAAATATTTACAAGATAAGACTAAATTGTGGTGAGACATTTGTTTAACTGAAAAGATGCCAAGTGTAGGGTGAAGGATGGGTAAATGATGATTGATAATGATCGAAGATGATGAATATTCTGTACAGAGATTCATAGTAGGTTGCAACATTTAATGAGTGGCAAAAATGAAAATTCCTTATTGATGCCATGTGAAGTCCATGTGTCATGCTAGTGTGCACTTTAAAATGCTACATCGACTACCAGTAATAAAAAATGATATCTACGATGCAATCATTTTTCTAATAGTTTAAATAAACTATGAACACGTAATTGCTCTTTTTATAAAATTTGAATACTCAATTAATAACGTTTTTTATTTAGATACTAAAATAGAAAAATTTAGAAAATTCCGATACTAAATATAACATTATCCTTTGAAAATCTAACATTCTACTTCGATGAAATAGTTTTTATAAGAGGAATGAAAATATAAATTGAAAATATGGAAGGGAAGTCATTTTACCTTGTTTGGAAAGATGGCGTAAAATAAGAAAGTGACATGTCTCATAAAATCTATACGGACCACACATATATAATCTCTCCAGATTGGAGAAAAAGTGAGGCATTTGTGATGGAAAAATTATTATAATTTATTATAATTAACCAAGTAAGTGATAAATTACAACTTAGTTCCAAGATGCCCAATAATGTTTAACGGGATAATTATAAATTTAGTGTTTGAATTTTTCGAAATTTTCTATTTTTATATCTTAACAGAAAAGTTTTGCAATCAAATGTTTAAATCATGAAAAATTTTTTAATCAAGTGTTTGATGCTTATGTGACTAGCCAAAAATCTGATTAGAACGACATGTACCTACACCACCAATCAAAATTAGCTGATTTGGCACCAACTCATAGAAAGATACTGATTTAATCAATATCACATGATCTTCTTAATGAAAATACCATTTTTGCCTAAATTTTAATAATACTAATATGCATTAATTAACCATAAAACAAACAGATTCCAACCAACAATTATACCAATGAATCTATGTCGATCACAGAGGAAACAAAAGTGTGAATTAATATTGAGAAACTTTGAATAATTATACCTCATGATTCTTTCTCATTGTAATTAAAACAAAATGAAATAATTGATACACGTATTTGCTTCAAATTGATCTAGTAAGCATAAACCTAATAATTTTATTATCCAATAGTTTCTCATAAACCAAACACATCAAAAGTTAAAATTCAGAAATTTGCACAACAAGAACTAAAGGAAAAAAATATAATTAAAAAAAAAAAAGAAAGCAAATAGAAAGAAACTGCAAAATTAATGGTTACTCTCAGCAACCAATCAATACCTGTTTTTCTTTTTCTTTTTCTTTTTTTTTTCTCTTTCTCTAATCTAAAGAACTTTAGAAATTTGCCCAGCAAGATCTGAAGAAAAAAAAAGTAATTAAAAAAAAAAGAAAAAAAAAGCAAGTAAAGAGAAACTGTAAAATTAATGGTTGAACTTTATTTTTTCCGTTGAGAAACCAATATAGAAAATTTCAAAAGTTCAAATACTAAATTTATAATTATCCCATGTTTAATCTATATATATAAAAAGGTAAAAATGTAAATAATACCATTTTCTTTCCTCCATAATTTGAACTTTTCCAAAACAAAGCAAAATAAAATTATTTTCCTTTCTCTCTTAAATTTTCCTTCCAATCTAAACATAGGACAGAAAATAAGGAAGAAAAATAAATAGTGTAATCCTTCAATATTTTCTTCCCTTATTTCTTTCCTCTATTTCCCAAACGTAATGTAAGATCTCCATCTTCTTCATTTTCGAGTGAATTAAGAAAAATTATTATCAAGACATATTTAAACCTTAAAAATAGAATAAAAGTAATATATTTAATTTTTGTGCTAACCTATTGAACACTTAAATTGATAAAATTATACTTAACATTGTACTATTGAGCACTTATCGGATGATTAAAAAAATATGAAAATCATTGTTAAACTGTGTTAAAGCGATCGCTTAATAGACATATATCCAGTAATTTAAAATTAGTGTAAAATTTTATTCATGTAATTTCATAAAGAGTCGTACTAAATGGTCTAACTTGTCCTGACACAACTTTACTGTAGGGGGAAAAATCAAGTCCAAAATAGAGGCCTGAATTAGAAAGAGTTTGGAGGTGAGTATATTGCTTGTCTCCTTCTTTCAACCAAATAAGTCCCGTCCGTTTGTCCACCTATCCCAAAGCACTCTTGATAGATGTAGACCCAAGGCATGATCACGGTTCAATTCCAAATCGAAACCGAACTGGAACCGAACCGTGATCAATGGTTCAAGATTCCAAACCGTAATCGAATCGGGTGGTTAAAGTTCAGTTGCGATTCCTTATATTTGGAAATTAAAACTGGCAGTTTCCGTTTGAAATCATTAAAAAAAAAAAGAAAATATCACACCTTACATATAATTTTTAATTGTTAAATTAATTATATTTTTTGTCATTAAATATAGTAACTATCATCTTAAAATTTATTAATATAAATATAACTTATAAATTATAATTTGAAAAAGAGAAAAAAAAAATTGTTCCTCATTTAAATATTTTTAATTTAAATCTTTTAGCCTTTATAATATATAGTTTTTACATATAAATTAAACAATATTTATTTAAGATTTATTAATTTTTGACTCGTAAATAAAATAATAAGAAATTTTTCTCCCTTGCAACAGTAAAAAAACCGCAATTTGAAGGTAATTTTTGGAATAAAAATTTATATTGTAATTTTTTTAACTCTTAAACTAGATAGAAAGACATTTTACCCCTTTATAACGGTAAAAAAATGGCTACTTGAAAGGTAATATTTTGGAATAAAAAATTTATATTATGATATTTTTTGTTAATTGTTATATAAAATTAAAGGACATTTTTATCCTTTATAATGGTAAAAAAAGCAAAAAATTTGAAGGGTACTTTTATGAATAAAAATTTATAAGTTAACTATGAATACATTAATAATCTTCCCTTTTTTCACAATATCAATTCTTTTTCTCTAAACTCCATTGAATTTCTCCTATCATTTCTTTTCTCCTAATATAAATTAAGTACAAGTCTATTTTTTGACATATCTCAATTTAAATTTATAGAAATTAAATACTAGTAAAGAATTTTAAATTTATATTTTGTGTAGTTATAATTTTTTAATATATTTTAAAACTATTAGTTTACTCTTTAGTCTTTTTTTTTAATTTAATACTATATTATTTATTAATTTTCTTATTTAGCTAAAAAAATTAAAAGGTTAAAAAAAAAAATCTAAATTCGATTTCAAGCTGGAATCGAACAGAAACCGGTAGTTTTAAAACCGTCTAAAAGTGGTTCAATTCCGGTTTCACCTTTTTTGAAACCAAAACCGGCGGTTTTAGAACCGTGGTCATGCCTGAATAGAGTCATAATATAACTTTAATAAATAATTAATTAGAAAAACTTAATTAATATTAATCATTGATTAAACACCATCGCTTAGAAACACCTAAATTTTACTTTCAAAAAATAAAAAGAAACGCCTAAAAATTTTGAAATTGATTAAATATTGATTATTAACATTACCAACTTCTGATGCACGTAAATAAATTGAATTGATATTAACCAAATAATGAGTAACAAAGATTAATATTAATTATGTAAATCAAGGATTATAAATTATTACATATTTCACTTATTACATGAATAAACATACATATAAAGAATAAATAAACACTAGCGAAGCCTACCTTACGTTTCGCTCTTATTCATTTAAAACATAATACTTTATTTGTTGTCCGATATTGGAAATAATTAACAAATGGATCGATAACTAATTAACTATGCATAACTGCACATTCCGTAGGCGCAAACTCTACCTTTCTTGCACTTGTTGTTGCAACCTCCACAATGGTTCTTGTTGGACATTAGATTCACACACGCCCCTTTGCAGCAAATCTCAGGGAACTTACACTTCTTCCCGCACTTCCCGCAGTTTACTTTATCTGTCATCACGTTCACACATTTCTTCTTGCAGCAGTCGGGCCCTGGGCTGCCATTCCCATGGCAAACCCTAGGGTATTTATCACATGTAATTCTTCTCTGGCCAAGAAAACGATTTGCAATTCCTCGCATGGAAGGCCGAGGAATATCGGAACTTTCATCTATATATGATTCTTCTTCTGACGACAGAGCAATAGCTGTAAAAGCCAAGAGCACGGCCAACAAAATGAAAAACTTAACAGACCTCATGTTTCTCTGTGCTGTGTGTGAATCGAAGTAAAGAAAAAGAAGGGAATGGATGGAGAAGTATGGAAGATATTTATAGAGAACAAAAGAGGTTCTAAGGTTCTAGTTTCCATTTGCATGGCATAAGTCAATATCTTGTGTTGTATAGTGGAGTGGTCTAATTCAATTGCCTTGTGAAATGAAATTCAAGTGAAAACCAAAATTAGGCTTCCAAAGATAATATATTAATTTTTTAAATAATAGATTTTTCCTTTTTAACTGGTTGGTGAGTTTCCATATCGTAATTTCCCTAGTAAATTGTTTTTTTAGTCCCTTTGTAATAGTGACTTAATGGTCATCTTCCAATTTTTTATTTTTCAATTTTGTACATATTATATTTCTGTTGCAAAATTATAAAAAGGAAGAATAACAGAAGGGATTATTATAAATATAATGTCTGATCTTTATCCAGTTTTTTATCAATTAATTAGTATATGAATATTTGACTGGAATCACTAAAAAAAAAAAACTATGGTTAAACTCTATATGCACCCCACAGATTCAAAATATTACGTTTCTTCCCCCAAAACTCCAATTCCTAGTTTTGCTCCTACGTTCATTTAAGGTTTGTGGTGAAATAATCCGGCTATAATTTACTTAATTAAAAAATTTTATCTATTTAAATACTCAAGTGATAAAAAATGAAGCTTAGACACTATTAAAAAAAAGTAATGATAACAATAGACACGTACGTACATGCTGGAACTAAGTTAAAATTTTGTCAAACTTTACAAAATTTAATATTTCTTCTCATAAATTTTATTTATATTTTTAAAGTATTAGTCTTTTTATAATGTGTATTGTACGTTTACTATACTCGTTGTTTGTATTCATTTAATTTTGTTATTTATATAATATAAAAGCATATGTTTTTATTTATATTTAAATAAATACAATGTTTATTTTCATTACTCTTTGCTCTAAAAACGACTTGCAATGCTAATTTTATATATTTAATTATATTTTATATAATAAAGTGATTTCAAAATAAAGTTCAATCCAATTCCTAAACTCAATTTCAGCTCCTAATTTATACATGCAGATTATTGAAAACTCAATAAATGTCCAAAAAGTAAATCAAGCTATCACTCAATCTCTAATCCATGTCTCCCAACCCTAAATCAGTATCTATATACATTTATAATGGAAAAGTAAAAAAATACAAAATTATTTCTAAATGATAGGTACAAAAAAAAGAAATGAAAAAATAATTTGAATTATTTAAAAATAACACAGAATGCTAGTGGTAATCACTTTGTCTATAGTGATAATATTACTTAATGCATTAGAAAAAAAATGAACATTGTTCATATAAATGGATCCTTGAAATCTCAAAAAGTGACCCAGAACAGAAACATATAGTTTCAGTATTTTTTCCCAGTTTCTCAAACACTATTTTTTTTAGAGTCCAACAAATTTAGGATATAAGAGAAAAAAATATCAAGAATTAAAAATATTTAATAATCAAGAGGCCATCTATTAATTTATTGTGAGAGAGATATAAATCTTTTACTAAATCAAAATGATAATAGTTACAAATTCATTCAGTAACGAAAAAGAAAATAAAAAATAAAAAATTATTTCCAAAACTCAACATATAATAAGAAACAAATTACTTATCTGAATCTTAAAAATCAATCCCTTCTTCAATTGAAAAATTGATTTTGATAGACAAAAAAAAAAAAAAAAAAAAAAAAAGAAGATTAAAGCCAAGTCAAAAAAATATATCCAATCAAATTTGATAGGTTTTATTTTTATAGGTATTTCCAGTAAATTTTATTTAGGTTTCCAATTAGTTTTTGTTTATTTTTGTTATATTTCAATTAATTTATTTATGTTTTTCAATAAAGTTTTATTGAATCACATTTCACTTTATTATGAAAATTTTTAATAAGAAACCAGCCAAAAATACAGAAAAGAATGAAGTTAAGCAAAATTTTCAAAGGCTAGCACGCTCTAAGCTTGTAATCCAGCACTCCTGTGCAGAATTCAAGGGAAAGCACCATTGAGACTCAGAGGCTAGCACGCTCAAGCCGTGCCATGGAGTACCACTACAAAAAAAAAATGCGGTTTTGCGACCGATTTTTGCGACCGACATAAATCGGTCGCAATATTGCGATGATTTTGCAACCGATTGCGATGAATTTTGAAGTAATAGAGATTAAATATTTTTCGACGGATTTGCGACCAATCTGTGACAATATTAGCGATGGAATTGCAACCAATTGCGTATCCGTCGCTAATTCTAGCGCTAATAAATTTTGCGACTTAAATGGGACGAATTTGCGACCGTTTTTTGTCCATCGCTGAATTGCACGCTGTAGTTTCGCGCCAAATTTAGTATCTGGTTTGCAACGGATTAGTGACAGATTTGCGATCAATTTTTTGCGACCGACTTCTTTGCTCACAAGTCAGTCGCAATTTGTTTGGCTAAATTGCGCTCTGCAGTTCTGCGCCAAATTTAATATCTGGTTTGCAACAGATTAGTGATAGATTTGCGACCGATTTTTTTACGATCGACTTCTTTGGTCGCAAGTCGGTCGCAATTTGTTTGATTATAAAATGACATCGCATGATTAAAAATTGCGACCGATTTTTAAATGAATTGTTCGTCGCAAAAAATTAGGGCTTTATAACCCCTTGGTCCCCTTGGGAGCAATTGCAGTGCCCCGCTTCTCCTCTTTTCTCTCTTCTCTCTATTTCCAGCACGCCTCCCAAATGCAATGCCAGTCGCCAGAGAAGCCGCATCAGTCGCCTGGTTAGATAGGTGCTCTTACCCTTTTATTTTATCTGCTCTTACCCTTTTATTTTATCTGCATTTTTGTTTCTATATATGTTGCAAAATAATTTATATTTTATTTTATTTTATGTTGATTTTGTTATTTATTTTTTGTAAATTTTTTTTTTTTGTGTGAATGTTGGTGAATTTTTTGTTGTAATTTTGAATGGATAATATATTTTTTGTTATAAATAGGATTTATTGGAAAATTTGAAGTTTTTAAGTTTTGTTCTTTATGTATTTGCTTTTTTATAGAATTTTTGTTTGTTGTAATTTTGTATGAATGGATAATATTTTTTACTGTAAAATTGTATTAATGAATGGATAATAGAAAAATGACCTTAAGTCTAAATTGTAAAAAATAATGCACAATTATTAGAAATAATTGTAACTTGTAAAAAAAAATTAATGAGTGTAATTTAATACTAATCAAATTTTATAGTAATCAAATTAATAAGTGTATTGAAATTTATTTTTTTGAAATTACTTTATATGTAATTAATTACTATATATAAATAATATTGGATTTTTCAAAAAAAAAATAATTATTATGAAAAGGGACTTAGAAGACCTAAAGATTGGATTCTTAACCTCTTTTCATAATGAAACATTGAAATATGATATGTTAATTTCATTGTCCCTAGCAATCAATACAGCTCCATTATATTTGAATCTTATTTTGAAAGGAAACCTCTGTCAATTTTATTACATAATTTTTAACAAAAAGGTTTATATTTCAACCAAAGGTATGTTTTTTTATTTGATGTGTAAAACCAAACTGGGCCATTGCAACCAAAAGTATGTTTTTTTTTTTTTTTTATTTGATTCTTATTAAAATTTTAACTCAAACTTTCTCAGGTCTAACAACAATCTTGATACCACTAAACTACAAGTCGTTTGCTAATTTGTTATTATCTTTGACACAAGGCTTGGGGAGAAATTTTGGTAAATACAGTATCGTCCTATTTTGATAAACACACGCAAGCATTGTCTCACTAATCACACTTGGATCGTTTTTATTGAGTGGAAATCACATGAATGATACATTTGAGTTGAAGGCCTAGTAGTGGTCATTTTGACTTTGGAAATACGTTGGGATTATATATAAGTGTTTATGTGAGTGTGTTTTGACTTGAGATTTAATTATGTTATGCCGAAAGTACTGCCGAAATTTTTTTAAAAACTAAAAAATGAGGAATCGTACACTTACTATAGTAAGTTTATATATATATAGTTAACCTTAATTAGAAATGACCTTAGTAAGTTTACATATATATAGTTACCCTTATACATATTTATACATATTTACCACATGTTCTACAATTCATATAATTATATATATACATGTATAGGTTATGTTATCTGTAGTACAGATGGCTAGAGGCAGGGCAGTTGACTCAAACGCGTCCGGCAGTGGTTCGCGTGGAGGTCGTGGCCAAGTACGCAGTACACATGGACGAGGATGATGCTTCTTAGATTGTCGTTGATTTTTTCATATTTTGTATAGTACATTACATTTACAGTTTTTACTTAGATTATTATTGTTTCTGATGATGCTTGTGATATGTATATATATGTCAATTTTTGACAGTGGAAAAAATTGTGGTTTTTAATATTATTAAATTATTTTTTTGTACCCGTAATTATATTTTGCAATCGACTAGCGATCGAACTGCAGTCAAATTATAACTGTTAAATTTAAATTTGCGACAGATCGCCAACCAATTAATTTCAGAATCTGCAACCGATTTGCGACCACATTTAATAATTGTGATCGACACTTTTTGCTACTGATTTGCAACCGATTAGTCGGTCTCTAATTTGAGACCGCTTAGACAATCGGTCGCAAAATTATTTGCGACGAGCACATTTGCGACTGATTAATTTTTGTTGCAAATTGGTCGCTACTGTGAACCCCTTTCCCCAGATATCATAGGCATGTGATGCATATGACAAAAGAAAGAAATGCACGTGAGTGTGTGAGTCGCCACCTTGTTTAATTATTTTAGGGTAAACTAGGAAAAAACCCTAAGTGACTCCAATTTTTAATTAACCTAATTATTAGATTAATTAACCCAATGTTTAAAGCATGGTCTACGAACCTGAGATGGATCCCGAGACTATGTCATGCTGATGAACTAACCGATGAATGAATGCTTTGCAAGGTGAATGATGTAATTGGACCAAATGAAATGTTTATGTGATTTTGATGATTTCGACTTGCCACCCGGGGTGAAATCCCGAACGTGCTTACGTACTTCCGTTTGAATGGAAGATCAAAGTCAACGTAGTTCGATAGGCCTTCTTTGAAGGGCTTTGAATGGGTATGCTTTATGCATGAGTGTGTATGCTTTGTGCATGATTTTGTGTATGCTTTGTGCATTTTGTGTGTATGCTTTGTGCATGATTTTGTGTATGCTTTGTGCATTTTTGTATGTATGCTTTATGCATGATTGTGTGTATGCTTCGTGCATTTTTGTTTAGGCATTTTGCCAAAAGATCGATTGATTCGATTAGGCGTGTTGCCAAAAATGTTGATTTTAATGGCTTTTAGCCAAAATGATTTGATTTAGGAAATTGTTGCCAAAATGTGCGATTTAGGCGATTGTCGCCAAAATGGTTGATTTTAAGGCCTTTGGCCAAAATGTGTTGTTTTAGGCAATTAGTTTGCCAAAAATGT
Source organism: Jatropha curcas (assembly GCF_041381405.1). NCBI lineage: Eukaryota > Viridiplantae > Streptophyta > Magnoliopsida > Malpighiales > Euphorbiaceae > Jatropha > Jatropha curcas. The sequence continues at coordinate 19,678,563 of NC_143154.1, forward strand.
GCGATTTAGGCGATTGTCGCCAAAATGGTTGATTTTAAGGCCTTTGGCCAAAATGTGTTGTTTTAGGCAATTAGTTTGCCAAAAATGTGCGATTTAGGCGATTGTCGCCAAAATGGTTGATTTTAAGGCCTTTGGCCAAAATGTGTTGTTTTAGGTAATTAGTTTGCCAAAAATGTGCGATTTAGGCTTTAATGCCACGATTATCAATTAATCGGGCGTTCGAGCTTAATCACAATTTATTGTCGAAACGTGATCGATTAAGGCTTTTAGCCACAATTATTGATTAATTGGACTTAAGCCAGATTTATTCGAAATAAGGCAATTGAACCGTAGTTATTAATTAACTAGGCTCTTTTAGCCAATATTGTCGGACTTAAACTTTAATACCACGATTATTGATTAACCGGGCATTTAAGCTTAATCAAATTAATTAAGGCAGTTTATTTACCAAAAAATAATGACGTGGATGCATTTATGCAATTGTAGAATTATTAAGAGTAGAAGAGAAATATGCATGAAGTGCTAAAATTAAATAGGCAGAGTTTTGTTTACATACCTGATTTAATCGAAGACCGCTTCTTAACTCCAGATTAAGCTCCTCGCTTAGGAAATATTAATTAATTTTAATTTGTTTAATTTTAATGTCCAAATATCACAATAAAAATGCAATAAAAATTAAATTAAATGCAAAAAGCGGTAAAGAAAACGCAAGGAGCGTGAGAGGGAGAAGGATTCGTCCGTCAACACAGACAGAGGTGTCAAAAATAGGCTGAAAATGGTCTATTTATAGGCCATTAAATAGACCATTTTCGGGTCCAGGGCGGCAGGTGACGCCTGGCTCGGCGGCAGCTGCCGCCCAGTCGGTGGGGCGGCAGGTGCCGCCCATGCTGGGCGGCAGGTGCCGCCTGGGAGGGCGGCAGGTGTCACCCAGTCGGTGGGGCGGCAGGTGCCGCCCATGCTGGGCGGCTGCTGCCGCCCAGGCGGTGGGGCGGCAGGTGCCGCCCATGTTGGGCGGCAGCTGCCGCCGTGTCCGGCGGCCGGAGCCGCCGTGTCCGGCGGCCGGCGCCGCTGTAGCTGGTGGTGGCCACCATGTCTCGCTCCGGGAGCTTTTTTGGGAGTTTCCGACCTCCAAAAATCATTCCGGGACCGGTTCTGCGATCCTCGTGAAATTCCGGACGTTTCAAGTACCATATTAGCATATTTTCAGTAAATGTCCAAAATGGCCTCCGGTCCGGCCGGACTGTTTGCACAGTTGCTGCAGCAAAGTCAAAGTTACTGTAGAAAAGTCAAATTTACTGTAGCAAAGTCAAACTAATTGGCATGGCACTGTAGCAGCGTGTTTTCCTCCATTTAAAGAGTTTCACATGCCACCAACAACATGAGAAGCCTCAAAATTTGAGTATTCACAGCTACATCCATTTAGCGACCGATTTCTTATACATATCGGTCGCAATTTATCGATTTTTTTGTAGTGTACGCCTGTGCTACAAGGAGGTGTCGATCCAAGAGCGTGCTCACCTAAGCACGGGCCGTGTTGTAACCAACTTGAGGACTAAGAGGCTAGTACGCCCAGCCCGTGCTAGGGAGCACACCCGTTCTAAGGACCAAACTTCATATTAGCCCGAAAACGTCAATTCTAGCCCATGCCGCTTACATGGATCTGCATGAAACGACTTTTGACATGCTAATTAAGCTTAAATCCTATCAAGCAGCTGGGAGAATCCTAATTTGGAAGAAATACAAAGTCTAACCAGTTTCTTATCTTAAAACAATTTCTTCCTTATTAGAGATTCTTTTTCCTCAACAAAGTCGAAGATGTCCTAAGGAGTCTATATAAAGAGAGAGACTAGCTACTTTATTTTTATCTGAAATTCGATCGTTATCTATATACTTTTCTCTCTCTTTAAGACTTCAAGCACTCAAGCTGGTGTCATGATTCGAGGAAGCCGCTCGAGCTAATCGTTGACTAGTTTTTATTTTTAAACTCTCTTTTTGTTTATTATTCTTTATGGGGTTATTTACAAATTTAATTGAGTTTGATTTACTTACTATGTTGAACTAAATCTCTTTACTAGGGATATGATGTAGCTTTAATTCAACTCCAGTTTATAATATTAGATTTGATTTCTTTATTCAAGTAAAGTTTATTATTGATCTTAATGCTTCCTGGTGGAGTTTCTCCCTAGATTGATTTATTTCATTAATCACTATCGAAAAAAGAGTTTTTGATATGAACAGGGTAATAAATTTCATGAAAATAACAACTTTATGCGAGAGGTAGATGGTTTGACTCGTGAGAGGTTTTCATAAAATTAAAAGCCTATATTTGTGTTAATTTGTGGATGCCTGAATAATCATAAAACTTAATGATTTAATCTATATTTGATTGCGCCATTGAAAGATGGGTAATTGAATTGGGTTAAAATAGCTAGTAAAACATCGAAAGAACTTATTAGCGATTTTAGACTTATTTCTCCTTCTTGAATAATTAAAATTGATTATTGAACTAATAGGATAAACTGGATAGAATAAGTGAAGTTAAAATCCCTAGTATCTTTTAAACCTTGATTTCTTTTCAACAACTTCTTGCTTGATCTCATTCTTATTATTTTTACTTTAATTCTTTTATTTTCAAAATACATTCTCTTTATTATCGTTTAAATAATGATAGGTTAACACAATTTTGGTATTTGGTATACAATTTTCGTGGGACGATACTCTACTCACTCTTTATTATTTACTTGTGATTTCATACACTTGCGAAAAAATCTCTTAAAATTATACAAATATAAAGAAAAAATAATATTAAAATAAAAAATATATTTTTCTTTTCTTTATCCATCTCCTAAAATAAAATCTTTTAAATCACAATCAAATAATAACATCGAATATTTAAAAATAACTTTGAAAATTTAAAAATATAAAAATTTTCAAAAGCTTTATTAATATATATATATATATATATATATATATATATATATATATATATATATATATATATATATATATATATATATATAATAAATTAAAAAAGTTAAAACGTTGAAATTTTGAAAGGCTTTCACAACATTTTACCAGCTTGTTTACATCTCTTAGCACGCTCTTGGATGATAGATACTGAGGCTATTCATAGAGAAGGGAATACAGTTGCGGATGCTTTATCTAATGAGGCTTTGGCTATAGCTAGGCTTGGCCACGGTTCCGGAATCGGCGGTTCCGGTTCCAGAAAAATTGGAATCGAAACCGAACCGAAAAGGTCCGGTTCCAGTTCCGGTTTGGAACCGTCCGGTTCCGGTTCCGATCCGGTTACAAAACCGACGGTTCCAATCGGTTTTCCGGCGAATCGCATAATTTTAAATTTTAAATTTTGAAGACCGGTTTAAAAAAAATTATTTGAACATTAAAAATTAAAAAATACACCTAAAAAATTAAAAAATACTTCAATTAAATTTATTTTTTTAAAGACTTGAACTGTTGAACATAATTATTTTTTAAAAAAAAATTTCAACTGAATTTTTTTTTAAAAAAATTTTAAACATAATTTAAAAAAAAAGGCTTGAACTTAATTTTTTTTTTTGTTTTAAAAAAAAATTAAGTTGCCTACGTACCTCTTAGGGTTTAGAGAAATCAAAGCCCACGTAATTCTTACTTACCTTATAGCAATTTCACCCCTTTTACCTTAATCACTATTTCCACCACCGGTTGATGTTCCCGTTGAGGACCCATCGTATAAATCATATAAATCTTCATTTTCTTTTGGATTTTCTTGGGCTCTTAGTTCGGCCTTGGTCCAATCATCCACGCATGCTTGTGCTTCTAATGAATCGGGTGTCATACGAGATCGTGTTTCATCAAGTATGTTTCCTCCTTGACTAAAAGCTTGTTCAACCGCAACAGTGGAGACCGGAGCTGCTAAAATTTGTTTTGCAAGTAAAGAAAGAATAGGAAAAGTATTTGCGCGACGACTCCACCAATCTAAAATTGCAAAATCAGTATCTGCATAATCATCACCAAACTCAAAAGAAGTTGTTAGATAATTATCAAATTCAGAAATAGAACTGAATTCCCTAGTTCTTTTTTGTCTTTGTAGTAAAACTTGTTGAGCAACACCAACACCACTTACCCTTTGTGTTGGAAATTGTTGAATATTAAATTGAGAAGAAGTAGAAGTAGATGAACTAGAAACTTGAACAAATTCATTATATAATTGCATAATATTTTGTTTAACTTCATGCATTACTACATTTATATTAACATTATCTTCTACATCAAGATTTAATACATCATAATAAATAGTCAAATAATCACATAAAACATCCATTCTACATCTAGGATCAAATACAATAGCAACAAGATAAAGAGGTGGTATATTTTTAAAATAAGATAACCATTTTTTTTCATTGAAAAAATACAATCTTTTAATAAATCATCATTTTGAAATTCTTGGAGTGCAGTAACAATATTAATACACATAGGTAAAAATAAATGAGATGTGGGATAATAAATCCCACTAAATTTATAGGTAGCATCATTAAAAATTTTTAAAATATCTAAAATTTTTGCACAAATCTCCCAATTTTGTGGATATAAATTAATATCCTCAATATTATTAGTAACAAAAAAGCATAATAATTTTTTATAAGAAAAAGACTCGTTTAGTAATTCATATGTTGAATTCCAACGAGTTGGGACATCCCTTGGAAAACGTTTTGGTTTTTATTATTTTCTTTACAAAATTTAACCCAACTTTTCATCACTTGGGGATGTGTCCATAAATATGAAATAGCTTTTTTAATTGGAGAAATAAAACATTCAAGAATTTTTAAACCATCTTGTACACATAAATTTAAAACATGACATGCACATCTTATATGAAAAAATTTTCCACCAATATTTGGTTCACAAATTTTTTTAAGTTCAATAATTGATCTAGTATTTGCAGAAGCATTATCAAATGAAATTGAAAAAATTTTTTTTGTCAACTTATATTCATCTAAAATTGAAACAATTACTCTATAAATATTATTTGCAGTATGTTTATCATCAAAAACACGAAAACCAATAATTATTTTTTTAATTTTCCAATCATCATCAATCCAATGACATGTAATACCCATATAAGAATGCATTTGCCAATGATCACTCCAAACATCACAACAAATTGAAACACGAATTTTCATTTGAGAAAATAAAAGCTCTAACTCTTTTTTTCCTTTATTATATAAAGAAGTAATAGTTCTTTTTACAGTATTTCTTGGTACTCTTTTAGCAGAAGGATTTAAAGCTTTTTGACAATAATTATTAAAACCTACTTTTTCACCAAAACTAAAAGATAAATGTTCCATAGAAATCATTTTTGCTAATTCTTTTTTTTGTATTTTTTCAGAATATTTAAATAAAGAAATGTTAGAAGCGTACCCTGAAATTTGTGAGACCAATCAACTCCTATTTTTGTTGGAGGTTTTGTCTCCAAATGCTTCCAAAATGATCCATAGCCGCCCGCTTGTTTAAATTTATAAGATTTTCCACAATAATTGCAAATTACATCGTACATTTTCTCGCCTTTGAATTTTTTTGTGAAATGAATGGAGAATGTGTCGGAACTTTGTCTTGCTCTTGTAACAATTTGTGCTCGTTGCTCTTGCTCTTGCTCTTCATCTTCTTGTAATTGCTCATTAAATTCGGATTCTTGAGTTGGAATATCCAAATTTTCATTTTGATAACCCTCAAAATTAAATTGGTTGGGAATCATATCATAGATGTCGTTTGTAGGGATAGATGATTCTCTAATCTTTCCCTTGCCCTTACCCGAATTTGAGTTTCCTCCACTTGCCATTATATGATAATAAGATATAATTTGGAAAATTGAATAAAAAAATTAGAGACAATAATAACTTAATAAGAGAGATTGTAGAGTAGAGAAGAATAAATGAATAATATAGAGTAGAGTGTAGTATATTGTAGAGAGAGTAAGTAGAGAGTGTAGTATATTGTAGAGAGAGTAAGTAGAGAGAGTTGAGATTTTTTTTGTAATGAATTTGTAAATAAATGAGGTACTTATAATAAATCCAAAAATTCATTTTTCCAAAAATACCCTTGAAACTAGCCATTATGTAGCCGTTTATGGCTGTTGGGAGGGGTAATTAAGAGATTTCACAATAAAATTTTTTTTAAAAAAATCAGGTCTGACAGTTACAACGGCTAGAACCGCCAGTTCGAACCGGTGGTTCTAGCCGGCCTGAGAACCGGCGGTTCCAGTCCGGTTCCGACCGGTTCTGTTCCTAATTTTCTGGAACCGGAACCGAACCGAAATTTTTCGGTTCCGGTTCCGGTTCTCACCGGTTCCGGTTACAGTTCCGGGCCGGTTCAAACCGACGGTTCCGGTTCCCGGAACCGTAATTTGGCCATGCCTAGCTATAGCTAGAGGACTGAAAATTTTAGAACTTCCAATTCCTGCTGCTGCTAAGCTTGTGGAGGCTGACAGATCAGGTGTTTTTTTGGCAAAAAGGATAGCTTAAGTTTCGTTGTAACCCTCCGTAGCATTTAAAAAAAAAAAATCTACACTATTTATTTAAAAAATTAATTTCAATAAGATATATTCAATAATCAAAGAAAAATTTAAAATATTAATTTTATGTAAACTAACTTGTCGAAAGATAAAAAATGTATAAATTTAAAAATAAATATTTGGTTTAAAAAATAAATTAAAAAATTAAAAATTTTCAAAAGCTTAATTATGTATAGTTGTATTTTTAAAAATAAATTTATAAAAAAATCCAATCAAATTGTAAAAAAAAAAAAAAAATTCAAAAATCAATCCTAAGCAAAATATTTTAAATTACAATCAAATATTATATATTTTTTAATTTTTTTTTCCTTATCCTTATCTCTCTCCTAATCAAAATATTCAATATTACAATTAAATATTATAAATATTTTTTAAGATGAAATTTTTTTAATTAATTATGACTAAAGTTATTTTGGAATGTTTTAAATTTTACCACTAACACTGTTGAAAATCACATTATTCTCTATATCGCCGCACACATACACACATATATAATCTTAAAGCAAAAAAAAAAAAAAAAGTTTTAAAAAGCTGACTTGGCATCTTCCTCTTTCAACATTTCATTTTTCCTTTTTTTACAAATTTTCCACATTTTTAATTAATTTATTTCATTTATTTTTTCCACAAAATTTTTTATAAATTTCTACACTTAAATTCTCTTGAGATAGATTATCCTTCAAAACGAGCTAATGGGCTCCATGACACTATATATATTGTGACATCCTACTCTGAGTCGAGTCTTAGCATAGAGTTGAGTAGTCGAGTTGAGTCGAGTTGAACCAAACCCGGTTGGGGTAGAATGGGTTTATAAGTGGACTTAATTGAGTGAGAGAAAAAAAGATAAAGCATGTGGGTGAGGATTGATTTGTATTAAAAGATTGAGCTTGGGTATTAAGTTGTAGCCTGTTTACAATTGAGGTACCATTTAGGAAGTTTTTCATAAAAGCCTTTGATTTTTGATGGCCTACCCGTAATAACCATTTCACTTTCCCATTTTCATGTTTATCTTCATCTTCTTCATTTTCTTCCTTTCCTCTTCCACCTTACTTTCAATTTTCATGGTAGTTAAGCCTTAACTTCAACTTCTCTTTTATCCAAGTAAGTAAACCTTTTTGAAGCTCATAATTGAATCATTTGGTGCTATTGTATTAGAATTTAATTCTTATTTATAGGTGAAGGGAGTTCTAAGAGTGTAGAGAGAAGAAGTTAAAGAAGCTAAGAGGAGCTCAAGCTTTTGGAGTAAAGGTTTGATATCTCTTATTAATTTTCATTTTCTTTGTATGAGATTTGTGTGGTGTGTTGCTATTGAGACAATCTTGCTTTATGTTGAGTGGGAGGACTGGTAATGGTGAGAAAACAGGGGAAAACAGGGGAAGTATTGAATAAATGAAGTGAATATTGAGTTTATGTTGAAACAGGTTTTGCTGAAAATTTTACCAGTAGCTTCATCTTGATTTTGACCCCATTTAATGATGGAATTAGGAAGTGTCATAGAAGAGTTATTTGTTCCTCTATGTGTTATCTTTACATGGGTTTTTGAATCATCCAAATTGGAGTTGTATATTGAGAGATATGACCAAAAGAGTACAGACAGTGCAGGCTGGAAGGGCGCGCGCGAATGCTCGCGTTGCCTTCTCGCGCTCGCGATTTTCACATGCGCGCTCGCGACTTTCACCTGAAACTCTCTGACTCTTATTTGGCACATCTCGCGCTCGCGACTTTCAAGTACGCGCTTGCGACTTGTGCTCGCAAACTCTCTGACTCTCATTTGGCACATCTCGCGCTCGCGACTGTGAAGTGCACGCTCGCGTACTTGGCCCTTGGCCTGTAAGCGCTCGCGACCTTCATCGCGCGCTCGCGAATTTAGCTTGAGAACACACTGTCTCTCATTTGGCACTTCTCGCGCTCGCGACTTTCAAGTACGCGGTTGCGACTTGTGCCCGATAACTCACTGTCTCTCATCTGGTGCATTACGCGCTCGCGACTTTGCAAGGCGCGCTCGCGACTTGTGTTTTCATACACTTTTGGACTTCTTTTTCAATGCAATTGTATTTCTTTGCTTCACTTATATGCCTCCAATCATTTTAACATCAAATACAACATTAGAACATGTATCAAAACAACATTCAAGCATGCAAATGATGTGAAATCAAATATACATTATGAATTATGAAGTTATGAACTATTAATGTGATGTTGTGTTATATTATTGACATACCAACATTATGCTCCATTGAGGTTAGGTAGAAACCATGTAGATAAGGCTATGTCGCGACATAGGATAGCAGATCTGCACCTCATACAGTTGGATACTCCGGCTACAGGCCGTTGAGTGGATATGATTATATGGGCCATAGCAGCCAAGCATACAGTATTCATTCAGTTTCATACAGTTTTTCTTATCACTTTGGTTTTACTATAACCTTATGGAGCCATACAGATATCTTGACATAACATTTCATGAATTATACAGTATTATCAACAGTACAAAAGATAATCAAGGTATCATGAAAGTATCATGATGTGTGTGCTTATATGTGCCATATGTGTTTACATGGTTCTTTCTATATATGTATGTGTTTATTTGTTTCTTTATATGTTGAGATATCCACTGAGCATTATTTGCTCAGCGAGTTACCTGTTTAACTCGCAGGTTTTGAGATTGGACCATAGAGAGTCGGCTTACAACTGCTGCAGTTCATCTGTAGAAGACTCAGTCTTCAGGGTAGCTACTCATTTTAATATGTATCTTTATCTACCCTTTTTATGGCATGTACAGGGCACTCAGTTGGGCCTATTTCATTTTGACATTTGTATCATGTTTTGTAAATATAAATTACATTATTTTTGTAAACAGTATCAGCATGCCATTATATTCAACATACATTATGATTTCAGCATGTCAGGCCATACAGTCAACCAGTTTGTAGCATCTCGACTCGGTTCATTCGGGTTCACGGGTGGACCGGGAAGGGGTGTTACAAATTTTGGTATCAGAGCCCTAGGTTTAGTTTCCCCGGGCTTGCATGCATAAGTCAGTATAGTGTACATGCCATGTCTACCCTGATGAACTAAGCAGTTGTTATTCTTTTAGGAGGATGTCACAAGAAGGTGAGAGTGAGTCACACGCCTCCAGGCCAGTGGAGGGTGAGGCTCCAGTAGCACCAGGTCAAGAGATGTTGTTAAAGCAACTTGCAGATACTTTTCGACAGATTGCAGGGGTGATGCCTCAAGCACCAATAGTAGTAGAAAGAGAAAGAAAGCCCCCACTAGAGAAGCTTCGGAAATATGGGGTGAAAGAATTCAGTGCTAACAAGGATGACAGTCCAGAAAGAGCTGAGTATTGGTTAGATGGGACATCGAGAGTTCTGGAACAATTACAATGTACACCAGAGGACAAGTTGGTTTGTGCCACATCATTGCTCATAGATGAGGCATATACCTGGTGGACTACTGTTCAGCAGCGGGTATCAGCAAATCAGCGTACATGGCAATTCTTCTTGGATGAATTCAAGAAGAAGTTCATTACAGAGGCTTACTTAGATGCAAGAAGGAAAGAATTCTTATACCTGAGGCAGAACAGACTGTCAGTTGCCGAATATGAGCGAGAGTTTACCAGGCTCAGCAGGTATGGTAAGGGGATAGTGACTACAGAGACCGAAAGGTGTAAAAAGTTTCAAGAAGGCTTGAATGATGAGATTCAGATGGGAGTGGTAGCTTCCAGATTCAGAGAGTTCTCAGCTTTGGTAGAGGCAGCACAGGAGATAGAGCGCATTCAGGCTAGTCAGCGTACCAGACGCCAGCGGTCTCAGCAGAGGAGAGACCAAACTCAGAGTGCACCCAGTACCTATCAGTCAGAAAGCAAGAGATTCAAAGGTGCTAGTAGTTCAGCTAGTGCTAGACCTTCCTTTAGCCAAGGCGCAACTAGGGGTGCTAACATGCCAGCGGTATCAGTTGTGGCTAGTTCTGCTGGAGGTAGTCGAGGTCAGGCAGAGGAATTGGTAGAGGCACCGGTAGAGGTGCAGAGTCAGTCGGTTATACTTTTCCACCTTGTGAGCATTGTGGCAGACGGCATGGTGGAGATTGTTGGTTGATGACTGGTAAATGTTGGATATGCGGAGCATCAGACCATCAGAAGAAGGATTGTCCGAAGAGGGCAAAAGTTCCTACACAGTTCATAACAGGCAGAGGAAGAGGTGAGAGCTCCGGAGGGCAGAGACAGCAGTCAGAGACTGTGGACAGACCTGATACAAGAGGTCCAGCCAGGGTCTATGCTATGCGAGCCAGAGAAGATGAGGAAGCTCCAGATGTAATAGTTGGTGAGTTTTTCTTATGTGATCATACAGTTTATGCTTTAATTGATCCTGGCTCATCTCATTCATACATTAGTGTACCTAAACCTTGGGTTAAAGGGTTAGAAGTTGCATATGTGAGTCAGGGTATGTTAGTTACTAATCCATTAGGAGATGTAGTACAGACTCATACAGTGGTCGAAGGATGTCCAATCGTTATTCATGGAAAGGAGTTTCCAGGAGATCTTATGGAGTTGCCATTTAGAGAATTTGATGTTATTCTGGGTATGGATTGGCTATCCAGACATCAGGCTATAGTTGATTGTGCAAAGAAAAGGGTGACATTATATACAACAGCAGGGGAAGAGATTACAGTAGTCGGGAAGCGGCGAGAGTTTCTGGGTAATGTGATATCAGCCATGGCAGCAAAGAGATTAATTCAGAAGGGTTGTGAAGCATACTTGATATGTGCATTACAAGCAGAGAAAGAACAGTCCAAAGTGCAAGATATACCAACAGTGTGTGATTATCCAGATGTATTTCCAGAAGAGTTACCAGGGTTACCACCAAGGAGGGAAGTGGAGTTTACTATAGATGTCTATCCTGGAGCAGCACCAGTATCAATGGCACCTTACAGAATGGCACCAGCAGAGCTAAAAGAGTTAAAGATTCAGCTGCAGGAGTTATTGGATAAAGGCTTTATCAGACCCAGTGTATCACCTTGGGGAGCACCGGTGTTATTTGTAAAGAAGAAAGATGGATCATTCAGATTGTGCATTGATTACTGACAACTGAACAAACTGACAATCAAGAATAAGTATCCATTGCCTCGAATCGATGATTTGTTTGATCAGCTAAAAGGTGCAGGTATGTTTTCTAAGATCGACCTTAGGTCGGGATACCATCAGTTGCGGATAAAGGAAGAAGATATCGCTAAGACTGCATTCAGGACCCGATATGGTCACTATGAATTTTTAGTCATGCTATTCGGTCTCACAAATGCACCAGCGGTTTTCATGGATCTCATGAACCGCGTGTTTCATTCATATCTGGATCAGTTTGTGGTGGTGTTTATAGATGACATTTTGGTCTACTCCAAAGATAAAGTCGAACATGATAAACATTTGCGGATTGTACTTCAAACACTGAGGGATAAACAGCTGTATGCTAAGCTCAGTAAGTGTGAGTTTTGGCTGGAAGAAGTTTCTTTCTTAGGACATGTGGTGTCATCGGAGGGTATCAGAGTGGACCCTAAGAAGATTGAAGCTATTGTTGATTGGAGACCACCCAGAAATGTCACAGAAGTTCGAAGTTTTCTGGGTTTAGCCGGTTATTACAGAAGGTTCGTAAAAGGATTCTCCATCATTGCATCACCTTTAACAAGATTGTTGAAGAAAGAGGTTGTATTCCAATGGGATGATAGATGTCAGCAGAGTTTTGACACTTTGAAGAAAAAGTTGACTGAAGCACCAGTGTTGACTCAGCCAGTGTCAGGTAAAGATTTTGAGATTTACAGTGATGCCTCTCATATTGGGTTAGGATGTGTACTCATGCAAGACAGGAAAGTGGTAGCTTATGTCTCCAGACAGTTGAAGCCACATGAATTGAATGAATTATCCAACTCATGATTTAGAACTGGCAGCCATTGTTCTAGCATTCAAGGTATGGCGGCATTACCTGTATGGTGAAAAGTGTTACATTTATACAGATCATTAGAGTCTAAAGTATTTACCGACACAGAAAGATTTGAATTCAAGACAACGGAAGTGGATGCAGATTCTGGCTAATTATGATTATGTCATTAATTATCATCCAGGCAAAGCTAACGTGGTAGCTGATGCCCTTAGCCGCAAATCATTATTTGCTTTGAAAGCAATGAGAATTAGCATGGAGTTGCAACAGCAGGGAGTTATTCTAGCACAGATGCAAGTACAGCCATCTTGGGTTCAGGAAGTTGCAGAGGCACAGAAAAAAGATGCACAAACAGCACTATGGGTGAAACAAGTACAGGAAGATCATGGTGGGAAATTCAGATTAGATAACAGTGGAGTTTTATTCTATGAAGACAGAGTTGTTGTACCACAGATAGGGGAGCTTAGACAAAAGATTCTGCATGAAGCTCATAACAGTCCATATATAATGCATCCAGGTAGTACCAAGATGTATCAAGATTTGAAGAAAGGCTATTGGTGGCCGGGCATGAAGAAAGATATCGGACATGTTGTAACAAGATGTTTAACATGTCAACAAGTAAAAGCAGAACATCAACTGCCAGCTGGGTTACTTCATCCAATAACAGTGCCAACATGGAAGTGGGATCAAATCACGATGGATTTTGTTACTGGATTACCTCAGACGCAGCGGAAGCATGATGCAGTATGGGTGATCGTGGACAGATTTACTAAGTCCGCACACTTTCTACTAGTCAGGATGGACTATTCTCTGGACAAGTTAGCAGACATTTATGTTAGCGAAATAGTTCGACTACATGGAGTTCCATCATCCATTATATCGGATCGTGATCCAAGGTTTACATCGAAGTTTTGGGGTAAACTGCAGGAAGCATTAGGAACGAGATTGCATTTCAGTACTGCATTTCATCCTCAAACAGATGGCCAATCAGAGAGAGTAATTCAGATCCTGGAAGACATGATGAGATCATGTGTCATAGAATTTGAAGGCAGTTGGGACAGATATGTACCTCTCATGGAGTTTGCCTACAACAACAGCTACCAATCGAGCATTAAGATGGCACCATATGAAGCATTGTATGGTAGACAATGTAGAACACCTGTGTGTTGGACAGAACTGAGTGAGAAGAAGATTTTGGGTCCAGATTTGGTTAGAGAAACGGAAGAGAAAGTGGAAATCATCAGAAAACGGCTGAAAGAAGCAAGTGATCGACAGAAGTCTTATGCTGATTTAAAGAGAAAGGATATTGAGTACTCGGTCGGTGATAAAGTATTTCTGAAAGTTTCACCATGGAAAAAGATCCTAAGGTTTGGACGAAAGGGTAAGCTTAGCCCTAGGTTCATTGGTCCATACGAGATTGTTGAACGTGTAGGACCATTAGCCTATCGCCTAGCGTTACCTTCAACCTTAGATCGAATTCATAATGTCTTATCAGACCCATGTTAAGGAGATACAGATCAGACCCATCACACGTGTTATCAGCAGAAGAGATTGAAATTCAGCCGGATCTCACTTATGAAGAAGAACCAGTTCAGATCTTAGCCAGAGAAACTAAGGAATTGCGAAACAAGAAAATAGCATTGGTAAAAGTTCTTTGGAGGAATCATAAGACAGAAGAAGCAACTTGGGAATCTGAAGACACCATGCGACAACAGTATCCGCAGTTGTTCACAACAGGTAAACTTCGGGACGAAGTTTTTATTTAGGAGGGGAGAATTGTGACATCCTACTCTGAGTCGAGTCTTAGCATAGAGTTGAGTAGTCGAGTTGAGCCGAGTTGAACCAAACCCGATTGGGGTAGAATGGGTTTATAAGTGGACTTAATTGAGTGAGAGAAAAAAAGATAAAGCATGTGGGTGAGGATTGATTTGTATTAAAAGATTGAGCTTGGGTATTAAGTTGTAGCCTGTTTACAATTGAGGTACCATTTAGGAAGTTTTCCATAAAAGCCTTTGATTTTTGATGGCCTACCCGTAATAACCATTTCACTTTCCCATTTTCATGTTTATCTTCATCTTCTTCATTTTCTTCCTTTCCTCTTCCACCTTACTTTCAATTTTCATGGTAGTTAAGCCTTAACTTCAACTTCTCTTTTATCTAAGTAAGTAAACCTTTTTGAAGCTCATAATTGAATCATTTGGTGCTATTGTATTAGAATTTAATTCTTATTTATAGGTGAAGGGAGTTCTAAAAGTGTAGAGAGAAGAAGTTAAAGAAGCTAAGAGGAGCTCAAGCTTTTGGAGTAAAGGTTTGATATCTCTTGTTAATTTTCATTTTCTTTGTATGAGATTTGTGTGGTGTGTTGCTATTGAGACAATCTTGCTTTATGTTGAGTGGGAGGACTGGTAATGGTGAGAAAACAGGGGAAAACAGGGGAAGTATTGAATAAATGAAGTGAATATTGAGTTTATGTTGAAACAGGTTTTGCTGGAAATTTTACCAGTAGCTTCATCTTGATTTTGACCCCATTTAATGATGGAATTAGGAAGTGTCATAGAAGAGTTATTTGTTCCTCTATGTGTTAGCTTTACATGGGTTTTTGAATCATCCAAATTGGAGTTGTATATTGAGAGATATGACCAAAAGAGTACAGACAGTGCAGGCTGGAAGCGCGCGCGCGAATGCTCGCGTTGCCTTCTCGCGCTCGCGATTTTCACATGCGCGCTCGCGACTTTCACCTGAAACTCTCTGACTCTTATTTGGCACATCTCGTGCTCGCGACTTTCAAGTACGCGCTTGCGACTTGTGCTCGCAAACTCTCTGACTCTCATTTGGCACATCTCGCGCTCGCGACTGTGAAGTGCACGCTCGCGTACTTGGCCCTTGGCCTGTAAGCGCTCGCAACCTTCATCGCGCGCTCGCGAATTTAGCCTGAGAACACACTGTCTCTCATTTGGCACTTCTCGCGCTCGCGACTTTCAAGTACGCGGTCGCGACTTGTGCCCGATAACTCACTGTCTCTCATCTGGTGCATTACGCGCTCGCGACTTGTGTTTTCATACACTTTTGGACTTCTTTTTCAATGCAATTGTATTTCTTTGCTTCACTTATATGCCTCCAATCATTTTAACATCAAATACAACATTAGAACATGTATCAAAACAACATTCAAGCATGCAAATGATGTGAAATCAAATATACATTATGAATTATGAAGTTATGAACTATTAATGTGATGTTGTGTTATATTATTGACATACCAACATTATGCTCCATTGAGGTTAGGTAGAAACCATGTAGATAAGGCTATGTCGCGACATAGGATAGCAGATCTGCACCTCATACAGTTGGATACTCCGGCTACAGGCCGTTGAGTGGATATGATTATATGGGCCATAGCAGCCAAGCATACAGTATTCATTCAGTTTCATACAGTTTTTCTTATCACTTCGGTTTCACTATAACCTTATGGAGCCATACAGATATCTTGACATAACATTTCATGAATTATACAGTATTATCAACAGTACAAAAGATAATCAAGGTATCATGAAAGTATCATGATGTGTGTGCTTATATGTGCCATATGTGTTTACATGGTTCTTTCTATATATGTATGTGCTTATTTGTTTCTTTATATGTTGAGATATCCACTGAGCATTATTTGCTCAGCGAGTTAACTGTTTAACTCGCAGGTTTTGAGATTGGACCATAGAGAGTCGGCTTACAACTGCTGCAGTTCATATGTAGAAGACTCAGTCTTCAGGGTAGCTACTCATTTTAATATGTATCTTTGTCTACCCTTTTTATGGCATGTACAGGGCACTCAGTTGGGCCCATTTCATTTTGACATTTGTATCATGTTTTGTAAATATAAATTACATTATTTTTGTAAACAGTATCAGCATGCCATTATATTCAACATACATTATGATTTCAGCATGTCAGGCCATACAGTCAACAGTTTGTAGCATCTCGACTCGGTTCATTCGGGTTCACGGGTGGACCGGGAAGGGGTGTTACATATATGGTGCATTCTGTTACAGACTGCTATCTCAGACGACTTGCATTTTGTAGCTTCTGACAAGAGCAATGACACTTTGACAAATAAAAATATTGTGAAATGCTTCATTCATCTGCCTATTATTCCTGTGAAGTTTATAAGGTCTGGAACTCTGAGATTGTGTAACAAGTCGTTTGGGTTCTAAATAACTATAACCATGTGTACTCAAGTGGTGGTTTCTATTATTGTTGGAATGATAGAATTATGGTGGTCTCCATTTTATGCTTTAACTTTGCTTGACAGTTCATTTACAGTGTCTTGTGTTTTATGTAATTTTTTTTTTCTTAGTTTATTTACTTTTTTAATTTATGGTGGGGATAGGATAATAGTGTTGTTGGTTGGTAGATCTTGACTTTAAATCTATATCTTTTAAGCGATTTTTATCAAACCGATTTGGAAATGAAGAGATAGATAATACTTGAAATAGAGGTGAAGTTGTTCATATCTTGATATAAAGCAAATTGAAATGAAATTCTACGGTTTCTGTTATCAAGTTATAATCCCTTCACGACACTTAATTCTTACAGGTATATTAAAAAAATGATAATGTTATATTTCTAAAATCATCATAAGAAAATTATTAATTTGATATTTAAATAATAATAAGCCAATAGTCCTGTGAAAATGAACAATAATAAACTTTTATCAAAGCTTTCCTATTGGAGGATTTAGATATTTAAGCAACTTAATTAATGATCAGTCCTTCCTTTTTATTATTATTTTTTTTTTTGAAACATAAATCCTCCGTTCTTGATTAATTTATAAGAATTCCTGTAAAAAATACCACAAAGAATTATCGTCAAATCAATTTATAGAATACTTTAATTCAAAGTAAGTGTAAATAGTCTACTATTCCATAATAGTGAATAATACATTTTCAATCTGCGCAAATGCACAGGCCTTCACCTACTTTATATATAGTATAAATTAGAAAATTTAGTTATAGGATACATATTAAGGCAACTATTGCTAAAAGATTAAAAATAATAGATGAGGTAGTTAGCTTTTTACATAACCTTATATATCATTGTATATTTGTATATTTATATATTTGATGGTTTCAATATAAAATAAAAAGTTTAAATTGTCAAATGGCTTTTTATTTGTATATTTATATATTTGATGGTTTCAATACAAAATAAAAAGTTTAAATTGTCAAATGGCTTTTTACTGAGACATATAGTTCATTTGGTGGTTTTAGTGCAAATATGGGATATGACCACTAATAATAAAAAATATAAAAGAGAATAGTGTTTTGTTAGGAGTCCACTGGATGAATTTAGTGCGTAAATATTTCAAGTTAAGTAATAAAAACATTAATTTTTTATTTACACAGTTATAAATTACCAAGAGTAATAAAATATTTGAAGCTCAACTTTTTGCTTTATGCACCAAACTTACTATTCAATTGTTACGTAAGCTTCTTATACAGTTATGAATTAAATTACACTTATTAAATTACTAAGAGCAATTTAGTTTTAAGATGCAACCGCAACAAATCCATAAGTTTTAGGGTGCAACTGTAGCAAATGGACAAATTTAAGATTTTTTTTTTTTTTAGGATGCAATTACATTTCAAAAGCCAATTAGTAACTACAGATACTCGACAAATTGTAGATAAATTGAAGGATAGGCGCTTTAAATTTATAAATAGGTTTTTTGAATGACATTATTTTTCTTACGACCCCAAATTCTAGCAAAAATTCACGAAATTAATTGGTTGAATTGGAGGAAGAGGGGTTCGGGCTGTGCGGCATTCGATCCAGCCCCTTCTGCTGTCTCCTTTCGTGTAGCAAGCTGAGATTGCTCCGCCACCACCTCTGGCGACTCCATCCGGCGCTTATGAGTGGAACCCATGCATCAGCCGCATAAAAGCTTCCTGCTCCTGCAAATTTGAATTACTCTTCTTATTTCTCATCACTTTGCGTTTGTTCATCCCCGTTTGTAGTTGGTAAAATTCTCTTGTGACGCATTGCAAGAGCCTAATCTTGTTATTAGGAGACTCTGTGCGATAAACTTTGTGTAGTAAACTGAAGAAGCATCCGCCACACCATGTCAGAAGAAACCACAGGGCTTCACGAAACTGCTTCTACCCATTCTCTTGTGCTTCGTCTACAAGAAATCCTATCCTCTTGCTCCGAAGTAATTCCCTCACAACTAAAAATTTCAAAATCATTCTGTTTGCTTTTGAGAAGATTCAATTTGAAAATGTTTTCTCTAAATTTATTCTGTAGTCAATTAAAGTTGGAGATGAAAGCTCAGTGTCAGAGCTGGTTGACTTCCTCGAAACAATCTCGGGCTCAGCGTTAGCTAACCCTGAAGACAAAGATGCACAAAACAAAGCATTGGAAATTCTTTCTTACATCCATATGTTTTTGCTTTCTTCTAGTTTAGACCAGGTTTACTTGTTTGTTCTCATTCTAATTTTTTTGTTCCTTTTATTTAAATTCGTTTTTATGGGTTTCCTTTGCTCATAAATTTATTCTATGAATTGCAGGAGGTTCTTGATGTGCTTTCATTTGTGTTGCCGAAAGCAGCTGCAAAGTTTGCAGGGTTGTCAAGTAGGTGCTTGGAGATTGCTGATATGATTATTGATCGTTTTATAGCTATATGTAGTCCACGGGACATGCTTTCAATTCTTTGCGGGGTAATTGTTTAAATTCATTTGCTCAACTTAATGTTGACCCTTCTCCTTTTCATTTGTGAATTTGATGGCATTGTTTCAAATCTAGATTAAATATATAATTGCTTTGATTAATGCTAAAATCTGTGTTTTAATTGGTTCAGGCTTTGAGTGCCACAGATAGGCCAATTAATGCATCTGGTTATGTTGCCTCTATTCTAAGCGGGCTCTCAAAAGGTCAGGATTTCCAATATTGAGTATATTATCGAAATGATATTTCTTGCTTACAGTATCATTATGAACCTTTATGCATTTCATTTCTGTTTCATGTCATGAATATTCTTGTAGTAAATTGTTTTTTATTAAAAAAATAATGAAATGTGTTTTTTTTTTTCTTTTTTTCACTATATATGGTTTTGCAGCTTGACACTATTTCTTAAGGTATAAAATATTCAGACTTAAGTGGTTTTGTTATTGTTTAATCGATAATCTACAATTTTTTGTTCTGTTTGATATAAAATGAAGGGCTTTTGCTGTGTCAGCACATAATGAAGTTTTCCAACTGCAAAAAGCTATTGTTATGAATGTGATAATTTTTTTGATACACTTAACAGTCTTCTGATTCTGGTTGAATTCATGTCGTGTCTTTTTCCCTTAGTATTCCTTTCAATACAGAGGCGTCACTTTGAGCAAGTAAAAGTAGCAATTCCAGTTATCCTAAATGTGTTAAAGATCGCATGTTCTGAGCTGGCTGACGAAGACAAAGAATGTGTTGATTTAATTTGCAGAGCTTTAGACATTGCACATTCCATACGAGCCATTTGTGAAAAAATGGTATGCCATTTTGAAACTTTGTTTTCCTGTTCATTTTCCTTTGTATATACTGAACCAAGCCCTAATAAGTTTTCACCATTTACCTAACTTGTTTCGGGATGACAGGAGGGCAGAGTAAATGAAAAGCTTCGTGCTCTACTTGGTTTATATGTTTTACAAATCATGGTTAGTACTCTCAAATTAGCTGTCCTCTAGCTAAAGTTCTTAAGTTGAGCACATATACATTTTCTAGTCATTTTATTTCAAATATGGTTTTGTTCATGTCTTAAGCTATGACACCCTTGATGTGTAGGCTTTTCTTTCATTCAATGAAGGAGATAAGTTGTCAAGCTGTCTTCATCCGGTGTCACAGCTTTCCAAAATTTTCCCATATTGCAGTGTATCATATGTTGGTTTAATAACAGGATCTGATGTTAACTTAATGACCAACATTATTGTTGGAGGTAAACTTCAATAGGTTTCTGCATGGTATTGTTTTATCTAAGATTTGTAACTTCTAAGTAAATGATGACAATCTTTCCTTGCCATGTTGTATAACTTACAAATTACACAGAGGTGGAATATGATTTTATGAGCTGTTTATCCTACATCAAACATGGTGCATCCCTTTCAGGTTTGTGTGTGCAAAAAATACAGAGGTTCCTATTCTCGTTTGTTTCTTCTTTTTCAATATTGATTATCTTAATTCTTTCTTTGTTCTTGCAATTGCTTTTTTTTATTGCTCTTTCTGTACAGTGATCTGGGGTCATATCTATGATGATGTTGCTCTGGCTGCTGGGGAAAATATGTCTGCTGTCAAGGATGAACTTCGAAGTAATCAAACTAATAGGTGGCAAGCTATAGGCATGTTAAAGTATATATTGGCATCTACCAATATGCCATGGGAATTAAAGAAACATGCCATTAACCTCTTGCTTTGTATTACAAATGGAAATGTTGCACGCGATTTACAAGCTGATTGCTCTATTTATTTGCCTAGCCTCTATGCAGTGTTGCAGGTAATCTCTTGCGATTTTGAGTTTGGGCATGCATTTTTGTTCTCTTTTCTAATGGTGAGAACATATATCCTTCAGGCCATTACAAAGGTCATCATTTATGCACCAAATACTGAGTTAAGGAAGAATGCCTTTGAGGCACTAAAGAGGGTAAGTTTTTTAACTGTAATTGAAATAGTGGAGGCACCAGTAACCCCGTGCTTTACAGGCTTTATCCTGAAATTCCTGCAGGTAGAACCTAGAAATTGTTGATAATCAATAGGAAAACTACCATAAACCATTCTAGAAAAGCAGGATATGTACTGGTCTTTTCCTTTATCCTTTTATTCCTTTTTGAAGCTTTGAAATTATTTGACTTGTGTCCAAATAATTAATCAGTTAATAAGTTTAACCAGGTACTTCATGATGTTCCAACATTTGAGAGGCTTGATATTTTAAAAGCATTGATAGCAAACAACAATTCTTCCTCCATGGTAAGTGCTTACTAGTTGATTTATAAGCTTCGACATTTGTTCAAATTATAAGCTAAAATTTCTGTCTGAAATATTTGTCACAACTTCATATAGATTGCAATTCTTTTAGATCTTGTTAGAGGAGAGTTGCACATGGAACGTTTCCAAAGAAAATCAATTAGAAAAAATGAATCATTGCCAGCCAAAAATCAAGGTAGTTCAATTACATCACTTTGGAATGATGGAGTGCTTGAACTGTTGGAGAGAGTTTTGAGGCCACCAGAGGGAGGACCTCCACCCTTTCCTGAGCATGGAGATGCGGTATTTCATTTATTAGTCTCTTCTCTTAAAAGTCTACTGTTGTTCCTTCTTCTTTTTTTTTTTTTTTTTCAGAAAAATAAAATAAAACTAGCATGTAGTATTGAATGTTTCAAAAGATTTATGTTTTACATTTATGATGTTGTTCCTCAGGTTCTATCTGCACTCAACCTTTACAGATTTATATTGATGACAGAATCAGCAGGTGAAACGTTTACTTGAAAAGTTCTAATTGGTGATGTTGCTACTCTTTATGTGCTTTGCGTTAATATTTTTTTTTCTTGCTTGAATAAAACATATTTGGGCAATGATTCTGGCCACTTAGCTACAAAATCACAGAGGTTTGCGAGTATTTTAATCGGTTTGTTCGTTTTAAGATAATTCATTTGATTCAAGCCATACATGGATCTCCTAACTGAACTTGAAAAGTTAATGCGGACATATTTATTCAGCAAATTTGTTTAAGTGAATCCAGTTACTTTTGACATTATATTTTAGTTTAGATGGTGCACCAGATGAATGGATTTAATACTTAATATTGGTCAACTCACCACTAAACACATTTGCCTGAAGATCTGAAAAATTTTATGATTTCGCTTAAATGAATTATACATTCGTATTTAATTTATTGTCAAAATGAACAGGACAAACCAACTTTACTGGAGTACTATCGAAGAACAATTTGCAGAAGGCATATAATGAATGGCTTCTGCCTCTTCGAACCCTTGTGACTGGAATTATGACAGAGAATAAGAATGATTATAATCAACTTGCAATGAACACAGTATGTGCTCTTAACCCAGTTGAGTTAGTTATGTATCGATGTATTGAGCTTGTTGAAGAAAAGCTAAAACAGTCAACATAAACTGTGATCATCACATCTGATAGCTCATGCTTTAAGTCCCAGCTCACTTGAACTACAGAGGGATAGGTAGACATACGTTTGCCGACATAAATTATTGTATTTTTGTTTCTTTCTTTTTTGTTCCCTCAATAATTTCAATACAAATATAATGACGAGAAACATGAGCCGAAAACATTTTGCAGGTAAGGTTTGGTTTGTTGTCTGGTATTTATGTGAATCAAATGTCGTAGTTTATCAATCTTAGCTTTCTATGCTGTTTTCAAGGAGAGTATCCATTTGTTAGATTTAAACACTGAGTTTGTTTTGTTTCAATGCATATATGTTATATACTGCACCTTGTTCATGAAATAAGTAAATTCGACACAAATTGGTTTCATTTTGACCTATGGCTTGAGGCATAATTATTGAAAATGTGGGTGGGAGAAGTTTTTCTTGGCAGGACCAAATGCCAATATGCTTTCTCTTTACGAAGTGCACAAATGTAACATACTCAGTTACTGGGTGCTGTTCTGTGTCTGACTTGATACTCCTGTTCAGTTTTGCTCATTTTGACTCCTAATTATAAACAATTACAATTCAGTTGTGATTTGTGGGTAGACCTGTATAAATATTGGGAGTATATATTGTTTGCAATCCTAACATATGAATTTTTGGAACAATCAGAAAATGCAAGGGTCAACTCACCTAGTTAGAATTTCTTACTTTTTTAGACTGAACGTAACATTTTTCTATCTCAAAACAGTATCGTGCTCTAATTCAATATATATAATTAGAAACTTTAACTCAACCAAAGAACTTTTCACTGTGGGTGACTATTCGGTTTATTTGGTCCGTTTCAGTAACTTTTCAAACCTAACTGGGCAAGGTGAAAAGTGAATTAGAGCATGATATTATAAAGTTGTAAGCAAGATGTGATCAAAATTTTAACTTTGTCGGTGACAAGAAGGCTCCGTTTGTTTTTTTAAAATAATTTTGTAAAATAATTTGGAGAAAAATACTTTTCACAATTTTTCGTTATTTGTTTCCGTAAAATAATTTGCAAGAAAATATTTTTCACAATTTTTTGTTGTTTGGAGCGTTTAGGAAAATAAGTCTTAACGGAAAATATTTTTCTAGTTAAAGGAAAATTAAGTCATTGTTTAAGAAAAATAACTTTCCATTTTCGAGAGAGAAATATTTTTCGAATATTAACAAATTTTATAAATTCATATTTTTTTAATTTATTAATCAGCATAATCACTACTCTTTGTCACCGTTTACCACTGGCTTTCATAATTTACATTTTTTGTTACATCTTATATTTAACAATAAAATTTTTAAATGATAAAATTTCTATTATTATTAATATTTTTATGGTCTTATAAGATACATACTTTAATATTTTTAACTAATTCTCATTATTTCAACCAAACAACTAAAAATAAGTCATTTAGAGAATATTTTTCAAATTGTTTTTCGATAATATTTTTCGACAAGTTATTTTTCTATAAGTTATTATACAGAAACAAATAGAGTACAAATCATGAAAATTTTTTGAAAACTAGGAACTTATTAAAGAACCGACCAAAAATAGATGGTAGTATTGTGATACGTGTTAAATACAATTTAGCATATATGACAATATTTTTCTTCAAATCTAAGATTTTGATTTTATACCCATTCTATTGTCCGCTTTCAAGTGACATGTGCGTGTGTTAGGTAATTCGTGTGTGTGTGTGTGTGTATATATATATATATATATATATATTTGTTTGAACAAATAATAATGACTTCTGCAAATATCCAATTTATGAAGGGTATGGAAATATTAATTCAAAACACTAAATGCCGTTTAAAAAGCTTTTGTCAAATAAGGCTTAAGTTCACATTACTTGATTTTGACTCCATGGATTCTAATACTTAGATGTTATTGGTTCTTTTTATGACGCGCATTCTACATTTTTATTGCTTATTTCGTTATTTATATTTATTTATTTTTTATAATATTAAATATTGATTATAATTTTCTCTTATACTGTTTAAATTTTTACTATATAAAAGCATGATTTTGTATTGATAATAAAATACATACAATACCAGATATTTTTTTTTGAAATATAATTCATTAATAATAAAATCAAGTACTATAAATGCTCAATTAGATTAGACATAGAACTTACTATCATAATTAATGACTTTTAATAAATCAAAAGAATTATTTATATTCTTTTGAATAATAAAATTAAAATTAAAAGAAAAATATATAATGGCTAGACATTAATTGTTAAATGAATATTAATTTCATATAAACCATAAGAAGTACTTGATCGATCCAGCCAAAGTGTGGTGGGCAAAAAGCTAATCCGGCTAACTCCCACATTTTTTTATTTAAATCTGTTGCTAGAGGTATGAAGCAGAGGTTAAGGGGGTTGTTGGGTGTTGCTATTACTTTTGATCTGGGACTTTATCCTGGGGTTTCTTTGTTACATGGTAGATCTATGGTGTCTCTTTATCAGGATATTCTTTAGAAGGTTGAAGATTGGTTGTTTAATTGGCAGTCCCATATACTTAGCCTGATTGGTAAGGAGGTGCTTATTAAATCTTCTATCTCTTCTGTGCTGCCTAATAATTTAAAATTTTAATGTTGTTATCTAAATTATTAGAAATCAATCACAAGCCATCAATAATTTTATTTTAAAAATTAATATTTACTTAAAATAATTATTTATCTGCTTAATTTTTAAATTTTTTACTTTATCCTTTTATTTTATGATTAGATTAATTAAGAAGGGAAAAGTGTAATTCAATATCTATGATATATATATATATATATATATATATATATATATATATATATATATATATATATGTGTGTGTGTGTGTGTGTGTGTGAATTTTTAAATTTTTCTTTTTTCTTCTGTACATATCAACTTATATTTTTTCACGTCATCATTTTTAATTTTCTGAGTTTTGCAAAGTCTGTATAGACTATGAAACCATATATACTAAACAACTTATAAATTATAAGTAAATTAAAAAAACTAAAAATATAATATATAGTAAAAAAAAGTAATCCGCGCAATGCGCGGGTCTTTACCTAATTATACTTATAAAATAGACGACAATAATAATAATAATTATATTTCAATGATATCATATTAATACATGGAGATAGGGGCTGAATATTAAATGTGTGTCTGTATGGTATAAAATGAATGATGTGTGTATGCAAATAATGCGGTATACACCATTTATTATTACTTACATTGATAAAAGAAAGAGCAAGTCTTCATTTAGATTTGACTAGCAAGAATGATAGACAAACTCAGATAATCTAAATAAAACACAAATATAAAAGAAAAACTGCATTAAACAGATGACCTTCCTTAAAAAAATAATTAACCTACATATATCTGCTTAGATAATAGACTGCTTTAATTGATATCTTATCGATATTTCTGATAGTGTTTTTCAAATAAAACTTTCTATTTGCTCAAATATTAACCATTTAATATGATCATCAATTATTACTTATACAGCCCATCCAGTAATTCAATATCCAACCACCATAAGTAATAATGTTATAATCAACTGTAAGCCTATAGATTAAAATACTTGCTCAATCTAATCCCAAAAAATCCTTATATACGATTGACGTCCTTAACCAGTTATCAGAAAACAAATCTCTTATGCACACAATATAAATAACCCTTTATTCAGTTAACATCATTCAAAATATTATATCTTCTAATTAGTTAATTCATCGCCGTCTTAGTTCATATAATATAACTCTAATTTCAAAATAACTGACACCATACAGTGAATAAATTTCATTTTACTTAAATTACTTTTTATTTCCTGAATGATTCGTATGACATTAAATATCCATTTATTTCCTTATTTGGTTTATAATCCTTAACTCAAGTTAATCTAAAGAACCAATATAATTTAACTATACTTGTAATTCTTCTTCTTTTTAATAATCATTTTTCTTATGCCCATGTATTTAATTTATATGTTTTGGTTAACTTATTTAAAATCCATACTACAAATCCATATTTATCAAAGTTCTCAATTTATTTTTATGGCAACACTTATAATTTGCTTTAATTTAATAAAGTCTATATCTTATATTTAATTCTTAATTATTTTAATCAAAATTAATTCCACCCAATGCCAATAATTTTTAAACTTAAAATTTACAATAAATTTAATAAACTGAATTTTTAAATTATACAGATTAAAAATCGAGTTTCGGATTCAATTTCAGCGTGCAAGTCTCGAGTTTCTGCCTCCCGGGATATCACCGGCCGTTCTCCGAACCGCCGCCGTATACGGTGGCCGGTAAATTGTTACTGCTCGGAATTGAGCACTCTTCATACCCTTTGGCTCGGATTTCACTGAGGAGTCCATATTTGGTGTCGGTTCAGCAAGATCACCCCTCTAATCCACCGGAACGGGCTCGACAAGAGCCAAGTATCACCGTAACATCGCCGTTGATCGATGGAAAGAGATCGTAGCTCGCCTGTGTTGTAGCTCTCACCGGAGTCACGAGCGTGGAGAGGATGCGACGTTGAGCGATGATCGGAGGAGGATTGACGCTAAGCGGCGATCGAAAATCGAGGTCGAAGCTGCTGTTGCTTTTTCAAGAAACGAAAACAAAGAAAGAGAAAGGGATAGGCTGGTAGCGCGATGGCAAGGAGTGGTGGCATCGCCTGGCTAAGGTGGCCGGAGAAACGGAAGAGAGAGATGGGGAGAGAGTGGCTGACTGCCGCTCAATCGATGGAGAAGAAAGAAGAAGAAAGATGAAGAAAACAAAAGGAGAGAAAGAAGCTTCTAGCGCGTGCCGGGTCGTTCCAGTTCGATTGGAATTGGTTTGGTCCAAATCAAGGTTTAATCCGATTTTCACTTGGTTTTGAAGATTTCAAACTGATTTACAGGTCTGATTATGCAATAATAAAATATTTTATTGTGCAATCTCATTGGTTAATATTAAAATTTTATTTTAATTAAGAGATTTATGAAAATCAATTTTCGGTTTATTTCATATTGGTAGTGAAAAGTATATATATATATATATTAAATTCAAAAATTTCAAAGTCCTGTGTATTTATTTAAAAAAATTAAAATTTCAAAGGCCTAATTATCTTTATATCTATTTTAAAAATTATTTTTTAAAAAATACATCCAATTAAATCATAGAGCCATTTTTTTCATTAATTTAAAATTTTATAGCGTATTTTTTAATAAGATTTCATTATTTAAAAAAGAACAAACTTTTTATATGATATCAGTCAAATAAATAATGTGTAAATAGTCCAAATAAGTGTGCACCACCATCCATCCCTGAGAAAATCAAAGAGTCTAACAGTAAAGTGTTTACTCATATTTTAAAAAATTCAGAATATAATGAACTAAAAAATTTAAATTTCATTTTCAGTACCTGAATTAAAATTTTTGATTTACCTTCTAGAAAATATATGAGAACTTATAATTAAAAATATCAAAATCTATTAATTATAAAAATTATTGAACAATAATAATGCAAGATCAAATAGAGAAAATGCATATAAATCTTTTTCTCCAAATTAAAATGCATAAAAAATCTAATTAAAAAGATATTAAAAAGGATAAATGGAATTTATTTTCTCCAATTAAAAGATAATAAAAAATACAACAAAAAGGATTTTTAAAATGATAAATGGTTTCTCCAATTAAAATGCATAATAAATCTAATTAAATTTATATACTAGGAATTCCAAATTAATGTAAGGCTACTATAGGCAATCTCATTATTTTCACATATTTTCACATTTATATATAATATAGATTTGAGTATCATTGTAATCATTTTGATAATTTTAGGCTTTGCTTGTAATTGTTCTTTGAAGTGTTGATGATTCTACAATATTAGCCTAACTATATGTAATGTAAAGCAAGAGAGTAAAATAAGAAAAATAAAAACCTCAATTTTCTCCCTAAACTTGCAGTCTTTGTCTAAAGTGAACAAAAATGACATTTTTCACCAAATTCATCAAATATTCATATAATTTGGTTCAAAATACCCACATTTTAACTTGGATCGCCAAATTAAAGGTAGAAAGGGATATAGAACTCATTTATTATGCAATCAGTTCAACTATGAGGCTGCAAGTGTTTTTACAGCCGAGGATGAGTGAAGATAAGTGTGACAATAATGCTGAACAACATGACTGTAAGGATTTTGTTGTGCAGATTTTTTCCCCTTCCTTTAGCTCTCATCTCGCTATTGGATTTTCTAATTTTAAGAATTTTTGATTTCTATAGTTGAAGAAGAAGAATTATTTGAGACTCAGATATTTTATTATAATATAAAAATAACATATATCACACCTGATCCAAACTAAAATACGAGTGTTTTTCTCAAAAATTTAGGCAAAAAAAAGTATTTTTGTTCATTTTGAATATTGGTTCCAAGTTAAAGAGGCAAATTAAACTTTTTTTTTTTTTTTTTTTATTATTTTTTCTATATAAAATAACGGAGAAGTGCCCACAACCACCGTTTCCACGAAGGGCAGGTATGCAGGCGCAGATATTCCAAGTAAGGCATAGGTTTAATTTCTCATCACTTTGCACTTTTATCTGTTATTACGTATTCTGTAAATGAAATTTCAATTAGCAATGGCAATCAGATTATTCCATTCTCGCGCCCTCATCCCTTCAACTCCTTTTTGTATTCACCGTCTCTTTTGCTCTTCCTCGTCTTCTCTTCCTTCACTCGAGCCATCAAATGATGCCGAATTGCTCTCCCAAATCCTTCTCCGCCACTACAACCCATTCCACGCCATGGAATCATCTCTCCAGCTTCATGGAATTTCTCTTACAACTCCTCTCCTCCAACAGACTCTCCTCCGTCTCCGCCATCACTCGAAAATTGCCCTCTCCCTTTTCCATTATGCTCTGTCTCTCCCTTCCTCTCAGTCAACTGTTACTTCCACCTCTTATGATATCATCATTGATATTCTGTCCAAGGTCCACCAGTTTGATGTTTCTTGGCAGCTCATAATCCAGATGGATGAACCAACTTCCCATACGTTCTTTGTACTCATTCGCAGACTGATTGCCGCGGGCCTTACCCGCCAGGCTATACGTGCTTTTGATGATATGGAATCTTTCATCACTGAGAACGTGGATGAGACCCATTTCTGTTTCTTGCTTGATACCTTGTGTAAGTATGGTTATCCGAAAGTGGCAGTTGAGATTTTTAATAAAAGGAAGTATAGGTTTAGTCCTAATGTGAGAATGTACACTATTTTGATATATGGATGGTGCAAGATCGGTCGTATTGATATGGCAGAGAGGTTCTTAAGGGAGATGGATGAGAGGGGGATTGAGCCTAATGTTGTTACCTACAATGTTTTGTTAAATGGGATTTGCAGGAGGGCTAAATTGCAGCCTGAGAGTAGGTTCGAGAGAACAATAACATTGGCTGAGAATGTGTTCGACGAAATGCGCCACAGAGGGATTGAACCTGATGTCACCAGTTTTTCTATTTTGCTTCATGTGTATAGTAGGGCTCATAAGCCTCAACTAACACTTGATAAGTTGAAGCTGATGGAGGAGAAGGGGATTTGCCCAACTGTCACCACTTATACTTCAGTCGTGAAGTGTCTTTGCTCTTGCGGGAGGGTTGAGGATGCAGAGGAGTTGCTTGTTGAGATGATCAGAAATGGGGTTAGCCCTAATGCAGTAACCTATAATTGTTTCTTTAAAGAGTATAGGGGAAGGAAGGATGCAGAAAGTGCTTTGAAGTTGTATAGGAGAATGAGGGAAGATGATCCGTTTGCTCTGAGTATGCAAACATATAAGATATTACTGGGGATGTTTATGAAGTTGAATCGTATGGAGATTGTGAATGAGATATGGAATGATTTATGCACAAGTGGACCAGGGCCAGATTTGGATTCATATACAATGTTGATTCGTGGGCTATGTGAGAAACAAAAATGGAAAGAAGCATGCAAATATTTTGTGGAGATGATAGAGAGAGGGTTCCTTCCCCAAAAGGTTACTTTTGAAACACTCTACAAAGGACTAATACAATCTGATATGTTGAGAACTTGGAGAAGGTTGAAGAAGAAGCTTGATGAAGAGTCAATAGCTTTTGGTTCTGAGTTTCAAAATTATCACTTGAAGCCATATAGAAGATGATAATACTATTTGCCGTAGTATGACAAAGTAAATCATTTAGCATACTCTCTAACTATTTAAATAATTAAAACTTCTTCCTCAGGTTTGAAGTATTGTTTTTAATTGAATCACGCTGATTCGGATCATGGGCTGTTAAAATTTAAAAACTGATAAATGGTTATATGGTTTCTGAATTTTCTTATGTTTTTTTTATTTGGTGTAGATGATTTCATGCTTTTGAGCATCCTGTTCTGTTTCTTCTAATTCTGAGTTCAGAAAAATTAATTAAAAAAGAAAAAGAAGAAATAGAATATAATTGTAATTATTTAATAAATAACTGCTACTATCTGATTTATTTGTTATTCTGTTTTTGCGTGGGGTGCAGGGGGCTACATCTGTCTTTGAAAATGACCTTTTAGGTTTCTTATCTTGATCACTTTTGGATTATCTGAGCCAAAATAATAACAATAACAACAATAGTTTTTTCTTTTCCTTCCAGTATATCTTGCAAAGTGCATTATCTGCTGCTGGATGCTCGTGGGAGCACCATAAAGGACACTGAAATGCTACAAAAGCCAGCTTTAGCTCTCACATGTAAAGTGGTTTTAATTTATCAACCCAAAAGTTGTAGAGTTGGGAAGAGGTGAGATATTATTTTACTCTTAATTGGTCTATTTGTATTATGGTCTACTATTTCTTTAATTCATATTCCAACAGATATTGCTCATCTGTTTTAATTAGAGATTTTTGGTTGACTAGATGGACTTTCATTCATTCATTTCATTCCTAACTATTTCTTTTTCTGGATTAATTGAGCAAAGGTGAAGCATTTTGATAAGACCTCAGTGCATGATTGTCAAATTAAGAAGACAAAAATAACTTTTAAGCTGTTGCATAGTGGATTTTAGCTTGAGTCTTGGAAGGTAACAATGAAAAGGCAAATGTGATTGCTTCACAAATGAACTAGTTGTTGACCCTCATACACACACAAGCTGGTTTGGAAATTATAGACCCAAGAGTTTTATCAAAATAAAAAATGATTGATAATTGATAGTATGTAAATTGCCAATTTTTTGTAAGTATTTTATGTTAATAATGATCTTTATATCAGTTTTCTTTATTTTAAAAAGATTTATGCAGTAGTAATACGCATATGAGTGTTGTTGATGGCATTGACAATTACTAAGTAAAGGCAAATGTGATTGCTTCACAAATGAACTAGTTGTTGAACCTCATACACACTAAGCTAGTTTGGATTTGGAAATTATAGACCCAAGAGTTTTATAAAAATGAAAATTGGTTGGTAACTGATGGTATGTAAATTTCCGATTGTTCTAAGTATCTTATGTTAATAATGAGCTTTATATTAGTGTTCCTTATTTTAAAAAGATTTATATAGTAGTAATATGCAAGTAAGTATTGTTAATGGTATTGACAAATACCGAGACCTGCTATATGAGAGTTATTATCATATAATTATTATTTGAATTCACATGAATTCACATGGTAATTGAAGGAATGATCTAGTAGTAGTTTAACATTCGTATTTTTATGAACTGATAAGAAAAAGAAAAAACGTGGATGGTGATCGGATTGATGATAAAATAGTCATTGGTCGTGAACAGTGATTTGATTGACGATCCGATCATGGAACAGATGAAAATATTTGGAAAGGTTGTATTTGATATCAATACTATTTTCGTTGTTATTATCTTTGTGTTCCTATTTGGTCTCTTCAAATGGTTCAATTTTCTAATTAGGATTCAATCCCATGAGTTTTAGCTAGCTCTTTAACCTGCGACATGTATTGGTATTTTCACACAAGGACAATGTAGTTTTTAAAAAACTCCTTCTCTATCTGTTTTATTACAAAATCCACAGCATCCATTTTCTTTCTTGCTCTTTGTTCTTATTCTTTTTTTTCTTTCTTTCTTTCTTATTGGAACATAAACTCCATTTTCTTTTCTTCATTTAACTCCATCAGTAATTATATAATAAAGCGTTGCTCAAACCGCCAAGCACAATCACTGCAACATATGTTTGCCTTTGCAAACTTTTAAAATCTATTGCGGAGACTTGAAAAAAAAAAAAAAAAAAAAAAGAATTGAAACACGAAAACATATTTTCCTACCACTAAATGAACACATGCAGTTGCCAACACCAACAAAACAGATGTTTATGCCTAAGCAGCGGGGAAAAAAACCATTAAGAGGTGAAAAAATGGGGAAAACTTCCTCTTTCACTGGTAATTCCACTCCAAATTGTATTGTTTAAGAAATGTAAAGCCCTTTACAACTAATGTTGCTCCTAACCTCATAGTTTATTTTGGCATCCACTCCATGAATCAAACCATCAAACAAACGTTTGAATAGTATTTACTATAACAATTTCAGATATAAAAAGAAAATAAAAGGTAAAACAAAGGGATAATGCAAAATAGTCTATTACTAAACATTTGTGATTTAATAAGAAAGTAAAAGGAAATAAAATACCTAAATTACCAGCTTTCTTAAGGAATAATCATGGCGATGTTTAAATCTGCAATAACGAATACATTATAATTTAGATTAATAAAAACCTTGTAAAGTGTTAACCTCCGGTAGTTTGAGGTGCAGTAAATTATGAATTAATCGCTCGATGAGATAATTTTGGATTTATGACAATTGCATTAAGATAAAGATTACGAATCCTTAATTTGAATTTATTTAGTAGTTTAATAATATTATTTTAATATTATTTATTATTGTATGTTAAGATAAAGTGTAAATACATTCTCTGAATTGCAAAAGAAAGTTACCCATAGAATTAAGGAACAAAAAGAAGCAAAATCAGTCATTCTAGCGCCTCAATCAAATTAGCAGTTTTCCTAAATCATTCATTCAGAAATAACTGAAGCATAAAATAGGCCCTGTTTTGTCAACAACAGTGTTTGAAGTAGTGTTTAGTGTTTCGATAAGGTTGAAACACTATCTTAATTAATTATAGCGTTCGGAAACACAATATCTGCATTAGCGTTTAGAGTTTTAGACAGTTTTTATGAAACATTATCTTCATTAGAGTTTTAGACAGTTTTTATGAAACATTATCTTCATTAACATTTAGCGTTTTATAATTTTTTATGACATCTGTACTCGTCACTTGTCTTTACCTTGTTCGTCGCTTTCATACCATTTTCTATCATTTTATATTAAATAGTTAATCAAATAATTATTTGTACCAAACACTTTTATTCTAAACCGCTATATAATGGTTAACCACTAATAGTTAATATTTAACAGCTAACCACTAGTAAATCAACTAACAGAAAGCTATTAAAACAGCTAATAACTACTAAAACAGTTAAATTTGCCAAATAGACCCATAATGTGGCTCAATACCAAAACATATATAATCAAGCAGTTGGTAACAAAATTAATTTTGAACGACATATCTCTCACCTCAAGTTTAATATAATCAATCCTCCATAGAATTTGAATAACCCAATTTCAGATTTTCACTCCTATGGCTTATTGGTAGATCATTTTTATTTTTAACGATACTAACTAATATATATGTTTGCCTTTTCAATTACTCAACTGTTGGTGTTCCTGCTATTAATACCAGAAGCTAACTGATTAATGGTCCAGTATACTGAATTCAAAAAGCTAATGCAACCCACGAGCAAATCTCAGGCATTTTGCTTATCCCTCGCTTAATAATAGTAACATCACCTGCATAACATAGAAGTAAAATGAAAGGAAAATGAAAAGGCGTAACTGATATTGTTGATTGTGGTTTTGCTGTAATCTGTTACAGAAGACTTGATAAGGCTAGGTTTTAATTTTATGGCCAAGGCATTTCGATTGAAAACTCTACATTATAAACGAAAAAAAAAAAAAAAGTCAAATCAACATTTCAAAACTCTATATTTGTGCCATGTCAGCCTTTAAGGTTCTATTTTTATTTATTTATATAAACATAAGTTGAATTAGTACAGGGGGATTAATTAAGATTTCATCAAATCTAAGAAATTTTGATTAAATTAAATAGCTGCCAGCAAAACTTAGAAAATTTTCTTTTGAAATTAGAAATTTTTGGAAAATAAAATCAATCAGTAAGCATATAGAGATGAAGAATGGTAAATTCCAAATTTAAGAAGTTTTTTCTCGTTATTTATTAAAGATCATATTTGAAATTGGTTTGCTTTATTATTTAATTTAGTTCATTCTATTTATTTCTTTAAAAAATTTAATCTATTTGTTTAGATAATTTCTAAGAGTTAAGTATCCTGAGAGAATGATATCTTTTTATTATTTCTTACATAGTGAAATTGCAGTTTTTACACAACACTCATAGTACTCCTCATGATCAAACATAAGGGAGTAGAGAAATATAATAAAAGGAGATTTTACCTTTTGCTTCCCAGCTGTATAATGTGTAAGAACTTCGAGTAATAATTTTTGTAAACCAAAATATGTAAAAAAAAAAGTTCAAAAATTTTAGTCCTTCATATATTTTAGCTTTGTAATGCTACTTGATGTGATAAGTTGAGTTATTAAGCTTTGAAATAAGGTTATTTGAATAATAATTGAGTTATGAAGTCTCCTGAACTCATCAAATTATTGAAAAACATTTATATTCAGGAGTTCGAATTCAAGATCTTTTGCTCTTCCCATAAGTGAGAAAAATTTAAAATTTTGAATTTTCCTTTGTTTCATGTACTAAGCAAGGAGTTCCTTTGTTTTGAATTTTGCTAATTCAAAACATTTTTCTTGAAATTTCATAAGAGTGACAAATCCTTGCAAAGAAACAATATATGTTATGCATTTGAGTTTAAAAAAAAAACAGAAGTCAGGTGATGTTTTTGGTTATTAATATTAATAGAACATAAGATTAGCTTCAAAAAAAAAAAAAAAAAAAAAAAAAAAAGAACATAAGATTAGCTACTATAGGGGCATTGGATGTGACAAATGTTGTTTGAAAAACTGATGCTATGTTTGAGAGGATGGAACAAGTAAAATAAAGATGTAAAATAATACCATTCATCTTTCTCCTAAAATGGATTGAAGCCTTTGTTTGGATGGGTGTAAAGTTTGAGTGAATGTAAAATAAAGAGTGAAAATTTTTTGAGATTATCAAAATCCCTTGTTTGGTTTGAGGTAAAATATCAAGGACGGTGTAAAATAAATTTATTTTACACCCATTTTAACCTTGTTTTCACTCCATTTTAGGAGGAAAATGAATAGTAAAATTTTCCACCATATTTTACTTTCACCCCTTATTTTACTTCCCCCCTTCCCAAACAAAGCAGAAAATTAGGCTAGAAGGATGTAAAATAAATATTTTCATCCAAACCAAATAAAAAATTTTGAAAATCTCAAGACATTTTCACCTCCTATGTTACATCCACCCATATTTTATACACATCCAAACAAAGCATACGGAAATAACTTCTTCAAGATGGATAAGGATGTCTTAAACAACCATGCACCTCAAAAGCAGGGCAAACATCGTCACAAGCAAGCGGAAGCGATACTTGTTCATCAAGTAGATAGTCTGCTGACTCACGACCTCTATTAATAATTTGCTTCATCTTGAGATCCTAAATATTAATTGTACGCGACAATTCAATACTTGGATAATTTTATTAAAAGAGAGTAAATTGAATGAAAATTTAGGTAAACACAAGCAGAAGCAGAATCAAGGGCCCTCTGTTGCATAATTCAATAGTTCAAAGAGCGATTTGAAAGAGATTTATTGAAATACTTGAGACGCTTTTGTCTATATTTCCATGCAACTTGAATGGTTGACGCTGCACGAGCTCTCCAATAGGGTGATTGGTACCTGTTAAGAAGCAAAACAAAAGCTCTCAGCTAATGAAAAGATCCGAAGGAACTGTAATCTATGGAGCTATATAAGCCACTTCATTTTTGAAGATTAGTAAGCTCAAGAAGACCAATGACGAAGGAAAAAAAGAAGTCCTCAAGTTAATGCTAGAGTTATAATGACAAGGAGCTTTCTTTGTAATTATTATTATTAAAATCCATTTTTTAACAGTTTTCCGATTGTTTTGGTGAGCATATATATACAAGCAGAACAACAAAAAGTACAGAATGGTTTCCTTTCTTATTGGTTATTACTCTTCCTTGTCTCTCTTTTTTTCTTTCTTTCCATCCTCATTTTCTGATTTTTATCTTTTGCTTAAATTCCAGATACTTAATCATTTCAAATGGTTAGCTATCAAATGGACCCCGGAGTATTTGAATTTGAACAGTAATAACCTCATGGCTCCTTGAACACGTGGATTTCGGAAGTTTCTTGCAAAACGCTGGGTGACTTCTTCAAGGTCTGCAGCTCGAAGTGAAAATGCTTCTACATGCGTCAAGCATTTTATTGTCCTGAAGCTACGCAGAGTTCTTTTTCCACCTACAGTAGCAAAAACAATTTTGCAGTTTAGTTTATGGTCAGGATTATTATAGCGTTCAAAAAGTTCTGACTGATAATTTGAAAATGTTTATACGGACTTAGCCAATTAACGCAAGCAGAGAGGAACTGAATTGACAAAACACACACACATATATAGGGTCAGTCTAGTTGATAAGAATAAAAGCTCCTCTTTTTCATCAACCAGGTTATGATTCGCTGGAGAATATTCCAACAGCATTAATACTATGTTTGGGAAGAGGGAGAAAGTAAAATAAGGGTATAAAATGGTAACTATGCTTTCCTTCCAAAATGGAGCGAAAATTAGGTTAGGAAGGTGTAAACTTAGGAATTTTGAAAATTACAAGGCATTTTGACCCTCTATTTTACATCCATTCATATTTTACCTCCATCCAAACAACCCATCAATGTTAAAAGTTACTTCCCCTATCCCAAAAAAGTTGTCATATTTTTTTATTCTACAAATTTAAGAAAATACAATTAATGTAGTGATAATCTATGTGTTCCCTTTTCTACCCTTATTCACATAATAAATTAGTTCCAAATTTGTAAATTTAATTAAATGAGAGTATACATAAAATGTGAATTTATTGAAGGGTAAAAGAGGAAAAAAACTTAAAAAATATACTGTAAATAAAAATGGACAATTATTTTAGGACATCCCAAAATGGAAGTATATTTTGAATGCCTTAGGCATGTAAAAGGAGTGTGAGCTTACCAGAAAAGGAAAAAACATACCTCTGAACTCAAGACACCATGCAAGAAGTTCCTCTCCACAAACATCCCCATCATATAAGGGGGCTTTGCTCCCATCTTCTCCTGTGCTTTCCAATTTCCCACGAACGATAAAAACCATCTTGTCAACCCGACCACCATGATAAAAAATTTCACTTCCTGTGATGTGTATTTCTGGCCTCAGTCTCTCACATACAGAATCAAATACATCATCCTCCACCAGAGAAAAAATCCAAACCTACAAAAATCAAGCATTTTAACTTATAGAAATAACCAGGTAATTGAAAGTTAATGGTTGTGATAGCATTAAATCAATGTTTGATGAATTTGCCTATCTTCCAACTGATAAATGTAAAATTCCATCCAATAATTAATCTCCAAAGAACTTGGATCTACTACCATCATTACTCTATATCTATAAATTATATGTGCAATTAATAAAAAGAGCATGATTGTTCTAAGACATTCAATGGACCAAAAAGGGCATTATAGCATATTGCATAACGGATGCATCCTCATAGTTGACTTTTGAATGCTTCTTTAGACCGCACCCGCGGTTCAAAACTTTTAAAAAGTTGAACCAAAACCAGCTCTTAACATTGGTTCTTCTATAGTTCCGGTTCCACATGGTTTTGAAGCCAACAGTTCAAGTCATGGTTTTAATACGGTTCTGACAATTTGGATTTTTTTTTCAAAGAAAAATGGAAATTTGGTTTTAGGATTACGTCTCCTTTCCAAAAAAATTAATGTGAATTTAAAAAATTATTAATAAACTTTATTAGTTAAAACTTTTAAAATGCTCATACCTATAGAAGGAAAGATTGGTTGTGCAAACAATGGATCTACTTACCTTATTTATATACAATTCTTATTTAATTTCTAAATTATCCATTATAACAGAAAATATTTTTGAATATTTTGGTAAATTAAATAAAAATAAAAATTAACATATAGTAATTTAACCGTTCAATTTGAAGATGAAAATAAAACCTCCCATGCCTCATCAAATATTAAACAACGAAATAAGTTATAAGTTTCACTTTTTTTCAAAATAAAAAAATGTATTGTTAAGTCAAGTGTTTTAGTGGGCAAGGCACGTAGGGGTGAGGGGTTATGCAACCAAAATGTTACGTGGTTAAAAACTTTTCAAACTAAAAATATACTGATTTGAGAAATTTTCAGTTCGAACTGCACTGACCGCCGGTTCCAGATCAATTCAGGAACACTCTTTCACACTAATATGAACCTTAATCAGCCCAATTCAGTTCTCATCATAATTCCGGTTTGGTTCAAGTTTAAATCGAATTAAATGGCCATTTCTATTCTTATACCTGATACAATCCACCTTCACTTACATAAATATGGGATCCACAACGCTTAAACTTAGGTGGATCCTATGTACTTGAGAGTAGGGTCGATGAATGTAAATGAGATAAGCCAACTAGTGAACTATTTGAGTTTGATTTGGAAAAATTTGAAAAGATTCGGCTCGAATTGAGCTCAAGTCTAATTATATTTGGCTCGAAATCTCACTGAGCCTTATCGAAATATTTATAAAGCCTTATTGGCATTGAGCCTTATCGGCGTAAGCAGGTTTTGATTGAACTACACTCGACCGAGCTCGGGCATCCATTAAGCCGAGCTTAAGCTTAAAATTTCCAAGCATGTTGAGCTTCAAGCCGATCAAAAGTCTATCAAGCCAAGCTAAGGTTCCGCCTAACAAGATCAACCTCGGCTTGGTTCATTTACAATACTAGTAAGGCGCAATATTCCTTAACATATTTAGTTCACTCAATAATTCCCTGAATTTTCATTAGGTAAACAAATTCTTAACATTTATACTATAGTGTGGCTGGCAGTAACATGGTTCTAAAAATGAGTAGTTATACCATCTGAACTCAATCCTAATTCACTACAGCTGTGAATATAGTGATTCACACAACGGTACCCTGATTTTTAAAACCAAATTTACTATAATGCCAACCATTATTCTTACATTTTTAGCACGATACACTAACATGCCTAAACCACACTCTTATTGTGATTCCAACCTAAAAGGTGGCGTATGTCCTCATTTTCATTGTACTTGTTTTCAGCAACTAATATAAAGTTCTTTACTTTCTATCAGCTTTTAATTTTCTATTGCCATCTAACTAAAAAGTTGGTTGGTTTGCTGATTTGGATAAACTAATTTTTCAATGGATCCTATGGGCACAAGCTATGGATCAGTAGATATAATTGAGGAGCAATAAATCGAGTCAAACACAAGACTGAAAATGAAAGTACATCGATAAGCTCAGTTATTAAATATCTTACTTTCTTAACAGATTTAAAAAGGTGTCTTCTTATCTTCCGCTGCAAACTGTCAGAGAAATTCTCTAAAATCATTTCTTCATTCACTCCTCTGGTGGCAGCCCAAATATATCGTTCAGCTTCTAGTACTTCGCTGCATGACAGCAACAAAGTTGGATTGAGTAGCAAATAAATGTTACATACACAAAATTGTAAGACTTCTGAATTATGAGAAGTGTTTAATATAAACTCTATCAAAATCAAACTCAAATTTTTCATTATTTTCCAATTATTTTTTTTTTTTTTTTTTTTTTTTTTTTTGGGCACCAGCAATGACATGATTATAAAACTTACTATACATTTGGGGGAAAATTATAATTTTATCCCTCTAGTTCGCCACAAATTATTAGTTTATCCGTGCATTTTTTAAAAAATACACTACAACATCCCCATAGTTTGTCCCGTTACATAATTTTATCCTTCCGTCCATTTTAATCCATTTTTAACATCAAGTCAAAGGAGAGAGAGAGAGAGGCAGTCAGATAAAAGAGAATGAAATTTTCCCCAAAACGCCCTTTAACAGCTATATCATTCAATCGATTCATCCATTACTGACTATGAACATGCCACAAAGTTAAATATACACTTTTGATATCTGAACCCTACCTCTTTCTCTTTCAATTTCAATGGACTCTCTACAGCCTGCTGTTTAACCCCAATTCCAAGCTTTGGATCCTTCTCAGCCACCTCCACATCAAATCCTAGATTTTCAGTATCAAAATCCTCCTCCTCCACCTCCATCAAAAGAACCTCAGTTCCTGATCCCCAAAACCTAGACAAAACCCCAATTCCAAATCCCCCAAATGTATCCGACAATGGACATAATCAGCAAATCATCCAAGAGAACACTGTAACACTCGAAATCCCAAAACCCCTGCTATCTGAAAATGGTCTCACCATTACTAACAGTGGCGACAGCCAATAGGGACTACTTGGGCAGTGTAAATTTAATGTGGAAAAATATTTTCTTCCACTTGATTCACCAATAGGGACACATATATATACACATACAAGATACTATAAACCTATTAGGAATCTAACTCCTAATAGAGTTCTATTTACAACTCCTAATAGAGTTCTATTTACAACTAATCCTTAACACTCCCCCTCAAGTTAGAGCATAGATATTAATCATGCCCAACTTGTTACAAAGATAGTTAACTCGAGGTCCATTTAGAGCTTTTGTAAAGATATCTCCTAACTGTTCACTTGTTTTAACGTGGCCTGTAGAGATAACAGCTTGTTGTATCTTTTCACGAATGAAATGACAATCAATCTCAATATGTTTTGTTCGTTCATGGAATACTGGATTTGATGCAATGTGAAGAGCAGCTTGATTATCACACCATAACTTTGCAGGCAAAGATGACTTGAAGCCAATTTCCTCTAACAACTGACGAATCCAAATTAATTCACAAGCAGATTGTGCCATAGCTCGATATTCTGATTCAACACTTGATCGTGAGACTACATTTTGTTTTTTGCTAATCCACGATATCAGATTTCCACCTACAAAGACACAATATCCTGAAGTTGATCTTCTATCAACCTTCGAACCTGCCCAATCCGCATCTGAAAAACATTCAATGTTCAAATGCCTATGACTACTGTAAAGCAGGCCACGACCTGGATTACCTTTCAAGTAGCACAAAATCTGTCCAAAAGCTTCCCAAATTGATGTACCACATTGCAAAATCTACCAAACCAAGCTCGAGGACTCTGTTTTAGGCCATAAAGAGATTTTCGAAGTTTACACACTTTACCCGACTCCCCCTGAGCAACAAAGCCTGGTGGTTGCTCCATGTAAACTTCCTCCTGAAAATCCCCACGAAGAAAGGCATTCTTAACGTCCAGCTGATGTAAAGGCCAGTCAAAAATAGCTGCTAAAGAAATAAATAAACGAACAGAAGACAATTTGGCGACAAGAGAAAAAGTATCAGAATAATCAAGGCCATAAATCTGAGAATAGCCCTTTGCAACTAATCGAGCTTTGAGACGAGCAACAGTCCCATCAGGATTCACTTTAACGGTGAAAACCCACTTACAACCAATAGCATTCTTACCTGCCGGGAGAGCCACGAGATCCCAAGTCCATTAGTATCTAAGGCAGCCATCTCCTCTTTCATTGCTGCACACCAACCAGGATGGGACAAAGCTTGGACAACAGTTTTAGGGGTAGAGACAGAGTCTAGGTTACTTACAAAACAACGACATGAAGGAGAAAAACGATCATAACTAACAAAAGAAGAAATAGGATAGGTACACTTGCGTTTACCTTTTCGAAGAGCAATGGGAAGGTCAAGGTCTGACTGAGGAGTGGATGGCACAGGCTCAGGTTGAGTGGAGGGAACCGGATCTTCTGCTGAAGCGGTAGATAGGGGAAGTGAGTCAAAAGTTCTTGGTCTCCTGGAATAAATCTGTTCAAAACGAGGCGTACAGATGTTGG
This sequence comes from Jatropha curcas, assembly GCF_041381405.1. Taxonomy (NCBI): domain Eukaryota; kingdom Viridiplantae; phylum Streptophyta; class Magnoliopsida; order Malpighiales; family Euphorbiaceae; genus Jatropha; species Jatropha curcas. The sequence goes on from NC_143154.1 coordinate 19,721,309, forward strand.
TGCAGGGGCAGGAATAGGAGCAGCGGACGCTGGAGTAGGAGCAGGAGCAGGAGTAGGGGAAAGGTTAGGAATAGGAGTAGGAGCAGGAGAGTTATGAACTTGTTGGATAGCATAGACTAAAAGGTCATCATCCTCCCCCTCACTCTTATATATAGAAGATGGAAAAAATGGAGTATTCTCAAAAAATGTGACATCTGCAGAAATAAGATAACGGTCAAGATCGGGAGAAAAACAACGATACCCTTTTTGATGTCAAGAATACCCAAGGAAAACACAACGAAGGGACTTTGGATCTAATTTGGAAACCTGTGGACGAACATCACGAACAAACAAGTACAACCAAAAATACGAGGTTCAATGGGAAATAGAAGTTTAGAAGGAAACAAGACATTACAAGGAATTGCACCATTAAGCACAGAAGAAGGCATGCGATTAATTAAAAAACATGCAGTAGAGACAGCATCAGCCCAGAAATGTTTACGGACCTTCATTTGGAATAGAAGTGCCCTAGCAACCTCAAGAAGATGTCGATTTTTTATTTCTGCAACCCCATTTTGAGAAGGAGTATCAACACAAGATGTTTGATGGAGAATACCATTCTGTGACATATTAGATTGGAAGGAACTAGATAGGTATTCTTTAGCATTATCACTGTGCAATATGTGAACAGAGGTATTAAATTGAGTTTTAATTTCAGCACAAAAGGAACAGAAAATAGAGAATATCTCAGAACGAGTTTTCATTAAAAATAACCAAGTACTACGAGAATAATCATCCACAAAAGTTAAAAAAATACCAAAAGCCAGTTTTAGAAATAATAGGACATGAACCCCAAACATCAGAATGAACTAACTCAAAAGGGGATGAAACCCGTTTATTGATTCGAGGAACTAAAGGTAAACAATGATGTTTGGCAAATTGACAAGATTCACATTCTAAAATTGATAAAGACTGAAACTGCGGACACAACTTCTTTAAAGTAGACAATGAAGGATGACCCAAACGACAATGAACTTCAAGAGGAGATAGAGCACTAGCACCAGCACAAGCCAGAGATAATGAAACGTGTTCATGCAGAAGATAAAGGCCACCAGACTCACGTCCTGTACCAATAATCCGCTTCGTCAAAAGATCCTGAAACACACAATATGTAGGATAAAATTTTACACAACAATTCAGCATACGAGTAATTTTGCTAACAAATAATAGATTAAACGAAAAACGAGGCAAACAAAAAACAGAAGACAATGGAAGAGACGGAATGGGATTGGCGGTGCCAATACACTTGACAGGAGATGTGGACCCATCAACTAGAGTAACATGACGATTAAATTGTCCAGGTTCTTTTAATGAGGATAAGAGACTAGGGTTACCTGTCATGTGATCGGTGCAACCAGAATCAATGACCCACTCTAATGAGGTAGACATAAGACATGAAGGAGGAGTACCTGAGTTGACAGCAGCAGCAATTGAGGAATCAGTAGACTTCGAAGAACGGTATCTAGAGAGCTCAGCATACTCCACATCAGAAATTGTTACATTGTTGTCAGAAGAAGTAACTGCATAATCTTGAGTTGCCATATTTACTCTTGGTGGCTTATTTATCAGTTTCTTGCAATACCGTTTAGTGTGACCAGGTTCATGGCAATAATGGCAGATAAGAATGCTTGCCTCCCGAGTGATTGGTCCATTACTACGGTTATTTCGTCCTCTTCCTCTGTTTCCTGGCTGTCTAGCTACCTGATTACGACTCACAAGGGCACTATTATCAGAAGGGGAAGGCGTATGAGAACCTTCAGTACGTAGCAATCTAGCAAAAGTCTCCTGAAGAGAGGTAACATCACTGCCTGAAAGAACTTGTGATTTGGCAGTTTCAAAAACTGGAGCAAGACCTGCAAGAAATAAGCTGTAAGGGGTTTATCTCGCTGGTCAGCCCAATAAAATCCTTTGCAGACCTCATACATACGAGACAGATTACCTTTTCCCGAGTACAAGAATCCAAGATATTCCATTAATTCTTTAACAAACTCACAATGATTGATTAACCCAACCACTTCACTGTCAATAGAATTGCGGATCAGTAAAAATAACTTAGCATCTTCCCTGAGCCAACGTTGCCTAGTGTCACCAGTTGGTGGATCATCAATTAGAAGATCATCTTTTTCAACACTTCGCAAATAAATTTGAATTGTCTTACTCCAATCTAAATAATTAGTTCCTTTCAATTTATGTTCTGTGATTTTATTCATTGCTGGGATCAATTCAGTAATAGTAGTTTTAGAATATGTAGGTTCAAGATCCATTATTAATAAAAACTAAACACCCTACTAGCAAAAAAGAAATAGACACAAAAAAAGAGTCTTTCAATGAAAACAAAAGTCGAAAGGTAACCTGAAACGCCAAATTGACAGAACTGAGTACGCCCCTACCAAAACGTCGCCGGATCGGAAAAACAACTATCTGAATAGACTGCTGACATAAAAACGAAGCCAGAAAGCAATTTCCGATCGCCGGAAACAGCCGAACGTCCCGCCACACACCGGCGCGTGGTACCATAGCAGAATCTTGTATCGGCGCGTGGGGCCCACGCACAGGGAATCCGGTGACCGGATTTTGAGGGAACACCAGTCGGCAGCTGGTGCACTCCTGAGCGGGCTGTAAGACGAAACAGTGACCCTAGAACAGCACCAACACTGACAGCCACCACGCGCAGGGAATCCGGTGACCGGATTTTGAGGGAACGCCGGAATTTTCTATGCAAATAGCAAAGATCGAGTTTAAAGAGCCATAGGCTCTGATACCATATAAATTTAATGTGAAAAATTATTTTCTTCTATTTGATTCATCAACAGGGACACACATATATATACACATACAAGATACTATAAACCTATTAGGAATCTAACTCCTAATAGAGTTCTATCTACAACTCCTAATAGAGTTCTATTTACAACTAATCCTTAACAAGCGGCAAAGAGGAGACATGGTGTAGGCCACATGTGAACTTATTTTGACTGAAGCAACTTTTTTCAGGCACTAAAATATGGAGAATTCAAAGAGATGAAATTGATTTGTGATAATTAAGCAACACTTCATATCGCTTCAAACCCAGTGTTTCACGAGAGAACAGAACATATAGTCAGGATGTATTGCTACCTCTTTTGTCAATTCAAATGATCAATTGGTAGACATCCTTACTAAATCTCTTAATATTATGCTGATATTAGGTGATATTATTCTGTAACTCGGGGATTCATTTTTCGTATAGGTTTACTCTTTATACTATTTATGCCCTAACAAACTTGAGGAAAGATAAGCCGTTTGCTTTAAACCTCTCTTTCCTTTAAAGTTTCTCTTTTATTTTCACAAGTATCTTATAAGTAATCAAAACCAAAAGAGTTGCTTATCATTAAAATCTTTACTATTTTTCTATACAACCATGTTGTATGGAAGCAAAATGGGATCATTATGTTTTACTAAATATTTATGATGATCAAGGAAATAGGCAGATTTTATTTGGGACATGGAGTGCAAAGAAGGGGATGTGATGAGATAAGTGATGCACCTTCTTAGTTCTTGTGGCAAGCGTCGATGGTTCATCCACTGCTCAAGATCCCGTTGCCTAATTGACATTTCTAACCTCCTGGGAGAGAACAAAAGATAAACAACTCATTTAAGGAAATACTTTCTTCACAAAACCAAAGCAGGATCCATTAGGCTTAGTTGCAAAATTTTCAACACCATCAAAAGTAAACAATATAATTTTAATTTATAAAATTTTCTTCTCAATGTTCTGTGCATGTATATGATGTAACATTATCCAACTTAAGAACTTTAAGCATGGAGTTACATGTCATCACAGTTCACGTCGCACTCACATACAATCTAGATGCACTGCCGCACTCACAAACAATCTAGATGAACTATATAGAGTGCCTATTATTTCCGTTTTACTTAATTACTTCAAACAGCTGAATTATGTGGATGGTGTCCAATTGCAACAGTAAGGCTCTGAAACAACATGGATAACTATAGATACTAAAAGAGATTGAATCTGTTTCTATTAATCAACTTAAGCATATTAGCACTTCCAAAAAAAAAATAAAAAAATAAAAAAATTATACTTCCTCCATCCCATTTTGTTTGTTTGTTATTCCTTTTTTGGATATCCCAAAATTTTGCAAGGTTTCCAAATTTAGATATGTAAATAATTATTTTTCCCACCATAACCTTTATTATTGTTCATAAATGAACGACTTTTATTAATATCTTAATGAGTTAAGGATAAAAAAGGGCAAAATAACTTTTGTTGACTAAATTCTTAATATGCGTGTTTTATCAAACAATGCAAACAAAATGGGATGAAGGAAGTAATAGACTTCTTAGCATGTAATGGAGTTTGACGCATTTTGTTTGTCGTTCTAGACCTTCACTCAAGCAATATTGGATGTAAAAATAGTGATGTCAAAGCATTAGAAATTTGATCCTCATGCTGTTGAACTGAGGTTTAGTTTGCTTAGAACTCAAATTTCAAATGCCTTCATAATGTTGTATAACATCTGAGTTTCTTATCCTAAACAGGAGCTACATGTAACTTTATTATGGCTATTAATGAGGTGACAAATAAAAATGGTTGATAAGCAATCTCATGGAAGATAGTTATCATGATGATCAAATGAAACAATAATAAAATAGTATATTCAGCATCGTCATGGATAACCAAAAACAAAGAAGTTTTCGAGATTTGGAGTTTATAAATTACAGTCCTTGAGTGATACAAGATGGCAATATTAATGTTTAAAGTAAATTTGAAGCACATTATCCTACTATGCATGATAAAACTTATTTAAAGAGGAAATCAAGTCTTTTCAGTTAACCCCAATAATTTTTATCACAAGTTTGGTTTGGTGAAAACATGTTCAAGTATTGTGAACTGGTTGAAGTTAGACTAGTCAATTATTGCATCTTGCCATAAGAGCTACCATTGTGAAATTTGAATTTAGAACTAATGAAATAATTTTTCAAAAACAAAAATAATGAACAATAAATTAAGATCCATCCAGGAAACTTACAGCTTGTATTTATTGTTAAGGGCACTATGCAACTTTGACAATTGGGCCCTAATAATTCATGCTCTTGGAAGAAGACTACTAAGAGGCCATACAAGAATAATAATTTCACCAAAAAATATTTATGAAAAATTTGATGCAATGCATCCTAATCAAGTGGCTTTGGCACAACATTTAACAAGGAAAAACAAAAGGTTTACCTCTGACAAAGAGCCTGGAAGAAGTTCTGCATATTTCCTATGAATTTAGCAAAGAGCAGAAGGCTAAGTCCAATTATACCCATTGTAAAGACAACCTCCCAAACATTATAGCCTGGTGTCTGGTTTCCAGCAAGAGTGCTGATTTGCTGCATAAAATTAGACATGAAATATAATGTCGATAGGAAATGCTCCCTCTGTCCCATGATAATCTAATTTGACTTTGGCAAGGAGATTAAGAAAAGCCTTTTGGATGGAGTGATTTTTGTTGGTTTACAGCTTTCTAACAGCAACCACACAACTGGTTTGTTGATTAGGTGGGTTTATAGTGGGTCGATTTATAAGACTCGTAGACACAGACACAAAGCATGCATGTAAATACCAGTTAGAAACTTTTAATTCTAAACTACTTGTAAAACAAACTTTTACTAGAGATATAACTAAATGGTTTTCAATTAGGCAGAGGTAGCAAGCCAAAGTTCAAAAATAAAAGGAGACAGAATAGCTGAGAAAACATAACACTGATGATTACCTGGAAGCCCCAAAACAGTGAATATAGATATCTAGTGCTAAAGCTGTGTTCAGTGGTTAGGTTGACAGCTTTGGTAAAGATTCCATAACGAAAACCACCTTCTGTAAAACAAGCACTAGCATTCTCGTTATATTTCCAGCCATACCATGTCTGGTCAGAATCAAATTGTCTAATAGCGCTTCCCTTTCCGCAGTCTAAGAAACTCATGCAGTTCTCCTTGACATCAGCATTGTAGCAGGCATTGTGAAGACAATGATTAACCCTCTGATGCAAGAACAAGGAGCAGTTATTTTATTTGAGGACATTTTCCAATAATAATAATAAAAAAAAAAAAAAGTAAAACAAGAAGCATGTACAATGCTGAAGAGAATATATCCAACATAAAATGAATAAACAGTCAAGAATATAATGCTAGGGCGTGCTAGGGATTAATTTTTTCACCTTCAATGAACAGATATCACATCATTTAACCATGTGATGACATGTACTGACAACTTTGAGATGAACAATTTTAAGATATCCAGCTCTGTTACAAGCAAACCAAATCGGACAAGGTGCCACTATACAGAAGGTGAAATAAATAAACCAATATAGATACTTTCACCCAAGTTGAAGAATTTACATTTAGTGATCCAGAGTTCAAAGGAATGCTGCTTTTCAATTTTGAAGCCAAGCTACTGCAATTCAGTAATTTGTTACTGTTAAGGATTAGTTGTAAATAGAGTTCTATTAGGAGTTAGATTCCTAATTAGTTTATGATTTGTATTCCTAAATAGCTAGGTAGCATAGGAATTCCTTATATATGGACCTATGAAATCGATTGATGAGATACAAGAAATACAATTACAATATATTCTCTCAACAGTTACTATTACCATGTTTCATGGTCATAGTTCACCATTTCATTATAGAAACAAATCACAAGGTAATAAAATTGACAAATAGAAGAACAATGCAATATTTTTTTTTTTCAATCTATTGTGACTTCTACAGATTATGAATTTGGAGATTGTATCACTCTATGGCAACAATTTTGTAAATAGTCAGACTATGAAAGTTGATATCCAGCAATTAAAAGATAACATAAAATAGGATTACTCAAAGTACATTGAAGTTTACAAGTATGAGCAGACAAAAATTGAAGGAAAGAAACATTAAAATGAGTCCATATAAAACAGAACATTGAAAGGACTTTTGCCGACCTGTAACCCAGAGAGGTACCAGCCTGACCCAACAACATGGCCTGACAACAGAAAGGGGAGAAGATTTATAGAGAAGTTTGCCCATGCTGTTTCAAATAAGAAGCCCATCCGAGACTTGCCGAGAAAAGGGAAGAACCTAATCAACCTGGGAATGTATTGGATGACAATTGCTGCACACAAGAGATTTTTGGAATAATCTGCTCCAGATGATGCCATTCCCAAGGCTCTTGGTCGGACCAATAATATAATAATCTGCATGTGATTTTTAACAAAATGAAGCATGTATTCTCAAGTGTGCACGTTATATGGGTAGAGTGTAATTATTTGTAAATGAACTCTTAGAACTAGAAAGGTAACGCTAAAAAATAAAAATATTATTTAAATTGAACAAGTAGTTTTAGATTCTTCCAATGCTTCAGCAATATCTAAAAAAGTGACCCTATTTTCCCCATGACAGCCACATCATTAGAAAAAAAAAAAAAAAAAGCGATCAACTGGAGCGATGTCAGGTATGATGTTATCTGTTTTTAAATATGTGATATAGAAACACAGAATCAGGAACATTTGTCTAAATAATATATCGGCCAGAGCACAAGGGTTTCTACATTAGGGTCTCAAGGAAAGGTCAAATGCATAGAGCTGTTCACATTCATAGGAGTGCATTCATGTTTTGAACTTGTGACCTCCAGCTCCAGATAATAACAAAGCAATCTTATCGCTGCACCAAGATCAGACTATAATTTTCTATAATATCAAGGGTCAGCATTTTCTCAATAACTATATATGAAAATATGTAGGCATACAATTATAACTTTTTTATCATAAGTAAACTTTGACCCAAAAGAAAAAAAAAAAAACAACTTACTTGAGGAAGTGGTAATACAACAAAGAAGTCAACAAAAAAATATCCACAGAGATAGTGCAAAGCAATTTTCTTTGGATCATCAATTAATACGACAGCACCAATCATTGTAGGCTTAGGAGCTACATAAGCCAACCTAAACTGCACAAAATTAATGAAATGGATATTGTTAGATTAATCTTATCAGTATAGATATTTTAATCAATGCTGGAATATGAAACAGCTTCAGGCAAAGGCATTTAAATTAGATGATATTAGCACACTGAATATTAGAGACTAAGAGCCACTGGCTTTTATAAATCAATTTCATGTGGTTCAGTGTTATAATATTTAGGCATAATCTTATTGAGCGCATGATCATAGCAAAAACCACGTAAACATAATATATGGTGATACTAGGACAAAACGCAGTGTTTCCACTCCAAACTCTCAGCATTTGGATTGCATTCTTCTTATTCTTTCCTCTTTTCATCCTTGTCCTGTTCCTTTAAATACATAAAGATAAAAGGTTTCCACATCATAAAATGGCTAATGCTATTTTTGAGTTTACACCCACATTTTTGCTATAACTTTGCGTCCTATGTGATAATGCCACATCACAAACTTTTTGACTAAAACCATCACACAATCGCACCAACAAATAATAACCTTTGAGCTACTTATCATAATCATATTCTATACAAGCAAGCATGCACATGAGACCAGAAGCCATCTATTGGTTCGAGTAGCCATTCATGAGCCATGCCACTTAAAGTTTCTTCATCTTAATGTCAATTTGATAACACGAAATGCTTACTTAATGTTTATGTAATTCAATGTGGAAAAAATATGTTTTTTTTTTTTCATCGGTAGGGACATATATATATACATATACAGGATACTATAAACCTATTAAGAATCTAACTCCTAATAGAACTCTATTTACAACTAGTCCTTAACACTCCCCTTCAAGTTGGAGCATAGATGTTAATCATGCCCAACTTGTTACAAAGATAGTTAACCGAGGTCCATTTAGAGCTTTTGTAAAGATATCTCCTAACTGTTCACTTGTTTTAACGTGGCCTGTAGAGATAACACCCTATTGTATATTTTCACGAATGAAATGACACTCAATCTCGATATGTTTTGTTCGTTCATGGAATGCTGGATTTGATGCAATGTGAAGAGCAGCTTGATTATCACACCATAACTTCGCAGGCAAGGACAACTTGAAGCCAATTTCCTCTAACAACTGACGAATCCAAATTAATTCAAAAGCAGATTGTGCCTGATACGGAACCCAAAGGAAATGAATTCCTAGAACCCCTTATCGAGTGGATCGGATCAAAGATCAAGATGAATTCCCCTCTATGGCACCCCACGTTTGTAAGGAAATGGAAACACCAATAATCGAGAAAAAAAGAACAAGATAAACGCCACAATGAGTTGATAAGGCTACCTTAATTCTTGATGCAATTAGAGGATAGCAATTTCTCACAATCACTCTAAGCAAGAACATGCAAAGCATGAACAAATTCTATTTTTGATTCAAATTGTCAATTGGTTCCGCCGTTTACAAAGAAAGCAAAGGTATTTACACTAGAAACTAAGCATAATTGGGCTAACCTATGGAATATAACCCATTAACACAAGGCCCATATCCCTTACACGCTAGCCAAACCAAATAAAGCCTTAAAAGATAAAAACCACGTCCAAGTCAAACCGTGGGCGTGCTACCTAGCACCCCCATGCTACCAAGAGGCAGACTCTAGCATGCCCAAGGCATGCTACTCAGCACGGGCGTGCTGCACCATCAGCACATGCCTCCAACAATGTAAGAAGTATAAGTGTGCCTTCAGGTTCCACGCAACACTTGTCGAACGCAAGATCATGAAGCTCTTGTGTAACTTGGTCTTGTACATATAAGGACATGGCTGCCCCATATTTCTTGACACGGCTCCGTGTAATTGGCCCACTAGGAAGCACCAATGGATTTCCCAAATTGTTCTCCTTGCTCCCTTGAGCTCCGTGGATGAGCGATGGTTGATTTGTATCAGTGCCATAGCTCAATATTCTGATTCAGCACTCGATCGTGAGACTACATTTTGTTTCTTGCTCCTTCACGATATCAAGTTTAACCCACAAAGACACAATATCCTAAAGTTGATCTTCTACCAACCTTCGAACCTGCCCAATCCGCTTCTTAAAAACACTCAATGTCCAAATGCCCATGATTACTGTAAGGGATGCCACAGCCTGGATTAACTTTCAAGTGGCACAAAATCTGTCCTAAAGTTTCCCAATGGATAACAGTAGGAGAAAACATAAACTGGCTTAAAACGCTCACAGAGTAAGCAATATCTGGACGTGTTACCGTAAAATAATTCAGTTTGCCCACCAATCTTCTATACATCTCAGGATCATCACATAGCTCATCACCAATTGAAAGTTACAAATTAGGAGTCATTGGAGCATTGCATGGCTTAGCACCCAACTTTCCAGTTTCCTTCAGTAAGTCAAGGACATATTTCCTTTGAGATAATAAGATGCCTCTCTTACACCTAGAAACTTCAATACCCAAAAAATACTTCAACAATCCTAAGTCTTTTGTCTGGAACTGAAATGACTTGAGTGATGTAATGCCCGCTGAATCACTCCCTGTAATAACAATGTCATCAACATAAACCACAAGTAGAATCAAACCAGTCTTAGTACTTCTAAAAAATACAGAATGATCAGAAGTACTCTTCTGCATGCCAAATTGGTGTACCACATTGCAAAATCTACCAAACCAAGCTCGAGGACTCTGTTTAAGGCCATAAAGAGATTTTCGAAGTTTACACAATTTACCCAACTCCCCCTGAGCAACAAAGCCTGATAGTTGCTCCATGTAAACTTCCTCCTGAAGATCCCCATGAAGAAAGGCATTCTTAACATCCAGCTAATGTAAAGGCATGTCAAAAATAGCTACTAAAGAAATAAACAAACGAACAGAAGACAATTTGGCTACAAGAGAAAAAGCATCAGAGTAATTAAGGCCATCAATCTGAGAATAGCCCTTAGCAACTAATCGAGCCCTGAGACAAGCAACAGACCCATCATGATTCATTTTAACAGTGAAAATCCACTTACAACCAATAGCTTTTTTACCTGCCGAGAGAGACACAAGATCCCAAGTACCATTAGTATCTAAGGCAGCCATCTCCTCTTTCATTGCTGCACACCAACCAGGATGGGACAAAGCTTGGACAACAATTTTAGGCTTAAAGACAGAGTCTAGGTTACTTACAAAACAACGAGATGAAGAAGACAGATGATCATAACTGACATAAACATGACCTTGACGAAGCAAGGTAATTTGTACCATTTAACCGGGCTGATTTGCAATGAAGGGTTCTCATGTGAGGAGATAACCTTAGTAACAATGATTTGTGAGCCATCACCCATTGTTAATACCCAGAAAACACACAAGAATCAGGTCTGAAAATCCGAAAAACAACCAAAATAAGGCAAAAAAGGAAGAACAGCCCAAAATTTTGAAAATCAGACCAGGAAAATAGCTTGATAGAGGCGCAACACCAGGATGAGTATGACGGAGAAAGCTGCTTCTGGAGAGGTGGCCGGAATCGGCATCACACGCTGTCATGCACCGGTGAGTGGTGAAAGTGCCAGAATCTTGAAGTGGCGTGTGGGCCCACGTGCAGCGTCGGATGGCGGCTGGATTCTAGGAATCGGCCAATCAACTGATGCTCTCTCCCCTCAGGAGGGTGGTGTAAGTCACCTCCCTCTCTCCAGTCGTCAGGAAGCTTAGCCTATCCTAGGATTTGTCCCTCTCTACTGTGTTTTTTTCTCTCTCTAGGGTGTGCTGGAAAAAGTCAGCAATCCTCTGATACTATGTTGATTTTGTGAGAAGAGTGGAAAAATCTCATTCAATCTCGTGTAAAAAATAGTTACAATCCTATTTATACATAGGACTAAGGCGATAAGGAAGTACCTAAACTATCCTTTACACTAAAGAATAAACTATCATAATTTGTTGTTACAACTTACAAAATCAAATGTTTAATGGGTTTTAACAGACAAAACTTCAAATGGTAGATTTGGTGATGCAAACAACACAAACGAAACAAGCAAATAAACAAGAGAAGGAAAAAGAATCTCAATACCTGAAGAAGTATGTTCACTAAATATAAGAAATCAGCGATGCTCCTAAGTACCAAAATTGCAGCTGTCATAGACCAGTTAATACCTATGCACTTATCACCCTGCATTCAAAAAGGCAAAATGATATAATTCCAAAAGAAATGGTTTCATGGCTCTCAAATGCAAGCAGTCACACTGCACGGCTGATCAATTTGTATTAGGTGATGGAATTTCAATCAAGTAAATTATGAAATTTCCTTAAACCTCCACCCAAATAAGGCCTAGAAAAATTAAAGAGACTGCCAGTCCTACTAATGAGTTGAACATTTGTCATTTATTATGTTCTTAGTGAGTTGAGCATAAGCGCATAGTTAGGAACCAACTTTATGCAGCTATAATGCTATTCAGTTATGACAATATAAAGAATAACAAATTCTATTAGATCAAATAAGGAGAAATATGTGAACTGCAATACAAGTTAATGAAAGATAAATTCAGAAATTAGAAAAGGATCTTAATAAGGCCTATGGTAGCTCGATCACCATTGAATATGATGTGCTTGAGAATTAAAATATAGCATCTGCATACTGCACTCAATAGGATAAGGGAAAAAATCCCTAATAATGTCATGATTAATAATGAAAATCATATAAAAATGGCAAACACTAACAGTAATCATAACCATTAAGCGAAGTTAATTTAAAATCACTCCCCCACCCCACTCCTCTTCAAGATTTGATTCACTTTTTCTTTCTACTATTTTTTTTCTTTAAATAGTTCAATGCTATTATAGAAAATAACAGTATTGGTTGGATGTACTTCAAAGTAACATATAGTTTGCCTTGAATAAAGATCATCAATATTCATTTAGCATCAGTATCACAGTCTTTTAATCACATTCTTGAAACATTGAAATATATATATTTAATGCAATCTGATATTCAAAGGAAAAGTAATATGAAGCAATCAACCAACACCTAGTAGCTACATCCATTATATGACAGCCCCATTTCTATGAAACATGACCACAAGCACTAAACCATACATAGTCAATGTAGAAATAAATATAATAAATAAATCTGTGGTTTATATTATGGAACCTCTCTAAAGTTTAACTATGGCTATATTCAAGCACATTGAGCCTGTAAAATGTATGCTTAACTGTAGATTCTAGAATGAAAAAACAGATGAAACTAACCTGTTGCACAGATAGCATGAAGAAAAACAATGGATCTATAAAAATTGCCACCAAGCAACTAATAAGGAAAAATTTGTTCCACCATTGGACAATTTTAGTATGTGGATTCATGACTCCAGGAATAGATGATCTCAAAAAAGAAATAGTTCTCCGAGCCCATCCTCTTGCATCCCCAAACAAAGGATTATGGAACTGCAAAGAAGCAAAAGTTTCTAAAACTAAATGAGCATGTTCTTATGTAATCACATAACATTATTAACCTTTCTTAGGACAAAAAGAAAATTGTAAAGGAAGTAGGAAAGGAGAACAAAATTATTACTCAAAGTACTAAAGCATTCTGAAAGAAAGACAGAACAAAAATACAATCATATGAATCAACATAAGCCCATTATTGTGTGCAAATACTAGTTCTTCATATTTGTAGCAGCATAAAAGAGACATAATCCACACATAGCTAGAATGTAAAGAAGCACTTAAACAAATTGAAATAAACTAAAAAAAAAAAAAAGAAAAAAAACGCACAGTAAAAAGCCTCAACCTAAAAATTACATTTCCCCTTGATACTACCACAATTACCAACAACTCATGTATGCCACTAGAAATGAATCTAGAATCATTTTATTCGGAAAGCCAAACTCAGGATACACATCACAGTACAAATAAATAATTACTAGCAATCAACCATTGGGCAATAACATAATGGGTGAGCCGTAAGCATATGATTTGTAATGCGAGATCTCAAGGGTTCATTCCCTTATACTTCTTAGAGTACAATAAGAGAATTTCTAATTACCATTATTTCAATTCTTAGAATGAAATATAATGAGTAATACTCCAATTTAAAACTTCATTTTTTAACCAACTAAAGGAAAAAATGACTACAGTACTCAAATTTGAAGAAACAAAGTGATAGAAAATTACAAATTGTCAGTATTTTTCAATTCTGCAGCTTTATATCCTGATCTTTTTCTCATAGATTTCAGCGATTATTGAATATGAATATTTGATTAAATTAAGGAGAAATACTTGCTAAAGTGCATGTTTCATGGTTAATACTTTGTGAAAGACCAATAATACCTCGATGAAAACTTGAAATGTAGCACTAAAGCTAATTGGAAAGGGGGGAAATAGGAAAGAAAGAAAATAAGTAATGAAAATAACAGTTTTGTCCCTCTTTTTCTTGTGCGGAAAGTGGAAAAATAACTAGGAAAGAAAATAGTAGGGAAAATATCATGTCGATCCCACAATCCACTTACTTCCCTTATTTGAGAAAGTGGGTGGGAAAGTTTTAAAATAAATTATAACCATTCAGAATTTATTTTATTTGAATTTGATGGTGACAAGATAGAAATTATACTATTTACAAAACAACATGCTTCCCGAACATTGTGTAAGTATCCAGTATAACAAGGTTAGAAAGATCAGTCCACCATCTAGGGGAAAAGCTACTTTTTCTTTCATTAAAAGAAGGCATACCTTGGTATCAAATATAGCAAAAGCTCTCTGATGTCTAGCTTTGAAGTTGTAATATGTTGGACATGTAGTGCAGTAAGGATCATTACACATCCCCAATAGTCCAGACCTTAGTAAGTGTTCATTTTCGCCACTGTACTTATCATTAATCCAATAATTTTGATCCGTTCCGTCAAAAGAAAGAAATGTTTCTGCTCTGGATGCTTTTCTGCGCGACACACCATGATTTGGCTGAGAAAGAATTTCAGGTATTCTGCTGACGTAAAGTGAACTACTTTCACTATGCAATCTGTCAGTATAGCCTCCATTCCTGACTTCAGTTTCAGAGAACTCCGTGTAATTCATAGGAATAGAAATTGACACGCTTGGATTCTGGGATAAAGATCTCTGTGACTGATAATTGCTCATTTTCGCCAAAGAAATGTAAGTGTGATTTTATAGCATTGGTATCACATCTTTATCACAACCAGCCATGTCCTAAAGTGAACGCTTAAGAAATAAAATTCAAATTAGATTAACATTAATCCAAACACAACAACAAACCCAAAACTTAGAACAAACAACATGGTAAGCAAGATTCAAAGTCCCAAAAATCAAATCTAGAGTAAGTCACCACATGGAATCTCCAGAATATGCTATTGCAAATTTGAATTGTAGAAGTAGGAATGAGGATTCAATAATTTTAAAATTGGTCATAAGCTACAAATTTAGAGAGTTGACTTATATCTTTTTCAGACTTCCACATAGCAAATAAGAGCAAGCCATGTCCTTCAAGGCTAGGAACCCAACACCATTGAAGCATAGATGGCTTCACAACTCAAAAGACAAAAGTCTCTGCGCAATTCATGATCTATTTCTGATTTATTATGGAACAAAGTCAAACTTCATTTAATCATATATTAGTGAATTTTCAGAAGAGTATAAATAACAAGCAGTTGACTCTTAAGATGAGCTGGTCAACAATGATACTTTTTCTGATTTTGGTACATTAAATATTTTAAATGAAATAAGCTCTCGCGATGGGAATTATGCATACAAATCAAGCAGTCCATTAGCCATAATTTAGATTTTTTTTTTTTTTTTTTTTTTTTTTTTGGTTTGGTGACAAGATGGTAGAAGACTCAATTTTCAAAATTAATGAGATGGTATAAAGACTCAATTTCCTAAATTAAGTGCATCAGCAAAAACTTTATGGAACTCAAAAGCAATTATAGTCCGGCTTCAAGATTAAAACTTTGATCAAAAAGGTGAGAGCAACTTAACAACCAAGCTAATAGACCAATTCCATTATGAAAAAAGTAGTTATTGAAAGTATAGCTAAAAACCGAGCTAACAGACCAATTCCTTAGGGTTCCAATTCCATTACTAGAAAAAATTGTAGAATAACAGACCAACAATGTTAACGATAAAAATCATTTAAGAATGAAAAGTATAGCTATTTCGCAAATGAGAAACAGAATTAAGAAAGCCATCCGGTAAACCCATAGAAAGAAAGAAAGAAAGAAAGAAAACTGCTAACTAGGAAAATATAAGTAGACAAGAACCTGTAACTTAAGACTATGTAGCGTAGCAAGCCAATCTCCATCCAGCAGTCAACGACTTAGATTCTTAAAAAAAATAGCTGGAAGAGAGAACCCGAAGACTACAAGACCGTGCTTCCTGGCAATTGCTGTCAAGGAGACTGACCCATTTGCTCAACTTCATATTTTTGAGAGGTATAAAATAAACTAATATTTTGATAATAACCATTTTTCTACTCTAACAATCATAGTGCTGTGTCAATCAAAAGAAAAGAGAGGAGTATAGTCGCACTTTATAACACGCCTAGCAATCAGCAGGAAAAGAGAGGGAAAGAAAGTCGAGCACTATATATAAAAAGCCTAAAACTGATTTTTTTTTTTTTTTTTTTTTACCACTTTTTGGCTAAACCATAAAAATGGATTAATATGACTTATATCCTGAAATTTAGAGTTTATTACGCTTATACTTTAATTTAAATCTTATTACAATTATGCCCCAAAATGAAAAATTGAGAGTATTTTTCACCTTAAATTAAAATAAGAGCTGATTTGCAATAATAAAAAAAAAAGACACATGAAAGACATAATAGAAAATCCATTTTCTATTTGTAAATAATGAGAAACATCATCGATAACATCATTACATTTTGATTTTGTTGATTGATTCAAATTATAAAGCTAAACATACCAATGTTAAAGCCACTATCCAAACTCAAACTACTTTCTACAAATTACAAAAATAAATTTTGCAGTAATTAATGATGTACTCAAATGATAGACGAGAGTTATTTTAAATTAGATTTTTTTCCCTCTTCAACGTTGTCGTTTCAAGTTTGGGTTTAAGTTCTGGTTAAATTAACCGAAGCTCAGTTATGGGTCCTTGAAAATATATTTTTTATTACAAATCAACCCTTAATTTAATTATGGGGTGTAAATATTCTCAATCTTTCATCTTAGGGTGTGGTTGTCACAAACTTTAAACTAGAGTGTAAGTGCAACAACCTCCAAAATTCAAAATATAAGTATATATTAAGCCCATAAACACAATCCCTATAACTTTGGTTTATTTACACTCATTGTCTCTTAATTATATTCATTATTTCTTAATTGTCCTTATACTTTAATTCCTCACTTAATAATACATCAACTTCTATTAGAGCAACATGAAAGGATTTTTACTAGTTTTTCTGTAAACAGCCGGTAATTTACTGAGGTGGAATTAATTTTTTAGCAACTCATTATTTTAAAAATGCCACATCATATTTTTTTTTAATAATTTTTTATCTCCTGTAATTTTCTCTCTTTTTAAATTAATTATTTTCTCTCCTCTCTCCGCTGTCTCTCGCGCTATCTCCTCGCGGCTTCAACAACTCGATCTCCAATTAATTTCATCTTCTTCGGTGTGCCACAAAGACGGAAACTAGTGAATATCGGCTCCAAATATGTCTATGAGTTCAATTATGTCCTTCGCTTTCACAATCGGCTTTGTACAAATCGAATGAAATATCAAACTACAACTTTTTTTTTCGTATTCTCTAGTGGAAATTAGCGGCTTTCAGTCATCTCCGGCGATTGAGATAGGTATAGAATAATTCCTTTCCTTCTAAATTACAAGTTTAGTAGAACAATATTGAGGATTGATGCCTAAATTGAAATTGCCCAAACTAAGAGAGATGATAGAATGTTCAAACTCCGATTACTGCCAAATTATCTGATATATGCTGAAATTATACCTGTATTTATGATCTATATGATCTTAGCTTCAATTTGACTATAATATTGCTTTGTGAAATTGCTTGATTTGAAAATTCCCAAATTTAGAATTGTTTGGATAACAAGAAATGAAGGAAATGGCTTTAATCATAGCAGTTATCATGTCTGTTGCAACTGTCTTTAAGTGCATCCATGTCCAAAGGATTACTGCAAAGCACCATATGATAGCTAGGATGCTCTTTCCAACTGGTGCAAGCCTGGCTTGAAAAGCACTAACGAGACGGTGCTTGCAAAATCTTTTTTACCTCTTATTCTTGTTTTTGTTGTTATATGTTTTTTTTTTTTTTTTTAATTTTATTGGCCATTCTCTATCGTATTGATTTTGAAACTCAGATTTACTATTTTGCTTGGAGTAATTTTTTTTTTCTGTTTTGATTTTAATTTTTATTTTTGACAGATTATAAAAAAAGGGAGATTCGGATTAAAATTTGTAGGCCCTTCAGACATTTTAGATTTTGGATTACCAATTCTTATATAATCAATAAAAAAAAGGAAAATAAAAGAAAGAAACTAGAAATCAAGAACAATTTTTTAAAAAATCAAGAAAGTATTTTGCATTATTTGTTCAACTAGGAAAGGGAGTATTTTTACTCCTAGAAATCCTGATGTTTGAGATTTAAGGTAGGAGCAATTTAAGGCAAGGGAGACAATATTGCTTTTAATCAGGAGAAATTAGAGAGAAGAGAAAAGAGAAAAAGAAGAGAAAAATCTAATGTGGTATTTTTTTTTTTTTTTTATTAATTTTCCAAAAAAAAAGGTCATTGTAAACTTTTAACCGAATATTACAGGAAAACTGGTAGATAAACTTTTTCATTGCTCAAATAAAAATTCATGTATTTTTAAGTGACAAATTGAAATATAGGGACAATTCAGAAAAGAAATTATAATTCAGGGACGACGGGAGAAAATAAGCCCTATAACTTTGCATCTTATAATAATGACTAAATCAAGACCTTCAAACTTTGCTCGTAGTTTTAATTATACCATAAATTCAATTGATTTCTCATAATACCCTAAACTTTAATTTTATTTACAATTATATTCTAATATCAAATTGTACCAATTCAATGAATAAAATATTATTTACCTCAGATCCACACTATTTGATGGTCAAGGTAACCAAAAATTCATCACTTAAGACCTTAACTTAACCTTTTCTCCCAAATAATATTTGAAAATTGCAAAAATTTGGCATACTGGTAGCTATGGTGGCGGTGACAGGGAAGTAGTCTAATTTGGGTGAAAAGTTAAGTTAGAGTGTTGTTAAATAATGAGTTTTTGGTTAATTTGACCATAAGAGAGAATAGGTCCAACGAAAATAATATTTTATTCATTAAATTAGGTATACTTTAAAATTACAGAGCTATTGTAAATGGCAATGATGACAGAGATACTGTCTAATTTGGGTGAAAAGTTAAGTTAGAGTATTGTTAAATAATGAGTTTCTGATTAATTTGATAATACGAGAGAATATAGGTCCAACCAAAATAATATTTTATTCATTAAATTGGGTATATTTTGAAATTATGGAGCTATTGTAACTAAAATTGAAGTTCGGAATACTAGGAGAAGAAAGTTGGATTTAGGGTATAATTAAAACTACCTACAAAGTTTGGAATTTTTTTTAATGATTTAGCCTTGTAATTATTATATTTCAAAATCAACTTAATTTTCCAGATACTCCAATTACAACTTTTGATAAAATTGCATTCTAATTTAAAATTGATCAAAATTAAGGAATAAAATATACAAAATACGGGTCTCACATGTTACAATTAAATCAACTTAACCCAAAAAATGAGTTAAGTAAAAATGGTGAGTTTCACTAAGAAGAATTCCACCCCAAAACCCTTTCCACCTTATCCCTTCAACCTCAGCCCTCAGTTCTCTTCTCCATGAATCATCCCTCTTCTTTGGAAACATAAAACCATGATAAACTAAAAGTTTTGGGCTTATAATTTCAATCTGAAATGATTATGAGACCGTTGGACTAGGCCTATTAAAAGTGCCTTTGGATAGGTGGACAAATAAGTCAGGATCTATTTAGTCCGAAGAGAAGGGGATGAAAATAAGAAAAATTCAATAGGGGAAAAGCAAAGATAAGAGAGATAAAAGAAATATAAAAAATTAAAGGGTTGAAAAAGAAAGGGGAGACACAAGGTACTTGGATGCATGAGACAGTTCTATTTGTTTTATAGGTTCACATGTCATTAACATTATTGGTTTCCCTTATTTATAGGGATCCTAAGAGTACTCTTCCAACAAGCTGCACCTTCTTGAAAATCTATATATAAAAATCCAAAAATGTCCTATATATATAAGCAGTATTTACAATTTATGGGTTTTAGACCCAAATTGCCCTATTGGCATTTGTCTCTATGATATAGCCTTTTCTAAGATTTGCCAATTCGGCCTTTAGCTTGGGCTGATTTTTGGATCAGCATCAACAATGCCTCCCTGCATATAGGTTCCACTTAGTTCAAACTCCAGTGAATCATGAGTCGGCTTGGGGTAATCAAAGGACATATTAGGTCACTTGAAGGCTCGTGTTTCTGATGGCCATTGCTTCTTCATTTTTTCTATAAATGGTGGACCTGAGCAACCCCTTATTGTTTGACATTTATGTGATCTTTTATAATATCGACTAATAACTTCTTATTATTGTTGTGAGGCCTGACTCAAGCGCTAGGTCCAATCCACTTAAACAGGATTGAAACAATCGTTTGTGTTAAGTTCATAGAATGATTTTGTTGAATCGCCACCTAAATTTCATTTTAGGGTAAATGTATGAAAAATCCATTTGACTCCAATTAAAGAAAAGTACACCAATCAACAAAACTAAGGAGGAATCAGAGACTAGGTTTTCGATTTAAATGTTCAATTAATTAGCCAATTATTAATATTCAATCTAAAATGAAAAGATTTAAGATAAGAAGAATGACATTTATAATAAAGTAATAAAAATGGAGCAATTAAATAAAGCGAAAAGAAGCATAACGAAAATAAAGTAAGACAACAAAATAAATTACAATATAAATGAGTATTGTCTTTAGCCCGTTGATGGGATTTTATGGTAATCACATATCTTCGAATCCAAAAATAAAAGAAAACAAAGGGGGAAAAGTCTTTTGGTTTATTTGGTCCATAAATTGTGTTAGAGAGTCATGTCTACCTGCTTATCCCTTAGAATGAGAATCAGGACCAAATAGCTCTTTCCCATTCTAAGATGGAGGTTAGTTGTTTTTAACTTGGAATGGTTCATTGAAGACCTTTGATTTATTATGTTTTAATCTTATGTGCCATTTTCATGAAAAGATATTGATTTTTGGCTTTGGAATGCAAAAAATGGATTTTTGAATTTGAATCGCCAGTTTTAGGATTTAAAATGGATTTTGGTATTGCATCAACAGTTTTAGAAAAGAAAGGTGTTTGGTGAAGCTATTTGGAAAAAGAGATTAAAACATAAAATTCAGAGTCATAAAGGACTTACCTTAGCCTTTTGGCGACACCTACATGGTTGACCATGAGGCTGACAGAAGGATGGATCGTCTCAACTCCTTCTTAGGTGGACAGACGAAGTGAGGACCTTCTATCTTGAAGATTCAACTTGATTTAGATTTCAATGAGAAATCTAAACAAAGTGAGATTTGGATAACCAAGGAGGGTCCAAAATTAGAAAAAGCTTTTTGTGAAGATTTGGTGGACCAAGAAAGCTCCAAGCCAAAGGTAGGAAACATTAAATTTAGGCTAAAGAAAGAGATTAAGGAGAAATGAGTTCAGAAGAATATCGAGTCACCCACTTAGAACACTCAAGAAGAGTGGAGGAGATGAGAAGAGAGTTAAAAAGTCAAAGGAACATTTGAACTAAGGTTTCTAGAATATGCTTTGCAAAGAGTAAAAGTGAGATTGTGTGATTTGGAGTGAAGGAAGCTTTCCCTTATATATGAGAAGATTAAAAGGTATAATTCATGTCTTGGGATGAATGCAATTTTCAATTTTGAGACGTCATTGTTTGTATAGCTCAATTTTCAGTTTCTTTCTTGCTTATGGTTTTTACTCGTTCCGACTCATTTTAAATCCAATTTTGGCATGTCATATATCGTTGGAAAAATTTCTCTAGTTTCTAATCCAACTTGAATTGCTCAAAAATTAACTAGAACTAGAGACATAACCAATCAACTAGAGATATTTTATTTCTTAGCTCTTTTTTTAATTTACAATGATTAAGCACTTGGATCATGGTCCATTTCAACTTGGATTTTAAGACATTTTTCAGTAAATAGCAAGAATAGAATTTTTAAATTGGAATGACAAGAAGAAAGAAGAAATCAAGTGAGAATTAAATCTTGAATTTTACCTCTAAATGAAGAGAATGGAATTAGGTTTCGGACCTAATCTCTTTCTTACTCTAATGAAACATTTTTTTCTCTTCTTTCTCTTTTTTTTTTTTTATTTTTTTAAAAATTCAAATTACATAATCTTGGCATGAAAATAATTTTATTTATGATTTAGATCGAACTCAACTGAGCTTCCCATATATTTCGAGATTTTGAAAAAGTTGTATAATTTTGTAAATTTGAGAATCAGGTTGTCATAGTTCTGATTATAACACATTGTTTGACTGGTGCAAAATGTTGGTTCCTACCAATCGATTTCTTATGCTTGTAGGCTGGATAAATTTTGTGGGGTCTAATTATGTTTTGGACAAATCTTCTTATTTTGGAGAATTTGGGCCTGCTTCCATTAATCATGATGCTCAGGGTGTTCTGAAAATGGTTCTTTGATTTTGGAATTGCAAGACTAGAGAGCGACTAGTTTCTTTTATTATTTTGAAACTTTTCCTTTTTTCGGATTAAACCGAAAGATTCAAGTATGTGATTGACTTTCAACTTTATTCTGCATAGGAAAAGTAACATTACTCCTAAGAAACCCTTTCTTCGAGAATCGATATCATTTAGGTGAAAAAGGCAATTATTGGGTGAAGCCTCTTGGATTTATATCTTCATTTTCTTGTAATAAAGTGCAATGCAATTTTCTATTTCTTTTTCATACCAAGACTGATGAATTCATTTCCTTCATTTTTTCTTTTACTTTTCATTTTTTTTATTGATTTTATGTTCGATTCAAGTTAGATTAAAATAAGATTAGGGTAAATAGAAAGAGGAAAAGAAATATAGTAATCATAAAAATTGAAAAAGATTCTTTATAATGAAAAAAAATATCATCATTACTGCTGATGATTACAATTGACAAAACGACCAAGAAGGTCAATTACAGACGCAAGAACATTAGAAAGTAAAAAACTAGACTCAAACTTGAACCCTAAAGTAAAATCAAATTTGGACCCAAGACAAGACTCAGGCTTTTGAATTAGACTTAAACTGAAGACTCTATATTAGACTTAGACTTGGTATTACTTGTAAACAAGGGCAGGCTTCTTCTTGAAGCTTCCAAATATAAGGCAGTTTCTTTTTCCAATTTTCTATTTAGTGGGATTTTAACTGATGTACCCCATTTTAGTACTACTTTCTCAAGGGGAGAGATGGTTTAATAGGTGGAGGGATAAAGTTCTTATCACTTGCCAAGTGATACGGATTCGCTCTCACTCAATCATGGAGCTCAAGGGAGCATGGGTACCTCAACTTCTAACTAAGATTCGAGGATGAATCTTTTCGAGGAAAGGGGGAATGATACGGATTCGCTACCACTCAACCATAGAGCTCAAGGAAGCATGGAGAACAACAAAGGAGATCCGTTGGTGCTTCCTAGTGGACCAATTACAAGAAGTCATACAAAGAGATATGGGGCAGCCATGTCCTTATATGTTCGAGACCAAGTTACATAAGAGCTTCATGATCTTGCTTTCAACAAGTGTTGTGTGGAACTTGAAGGCACACATAGGCTTCTTACATTATTGGAGGCATATGTTGACGGTGTAGCACGCCCTGGCCATACTAAAGCCTAACTTTGGTGTAATAAGTTAGCCCATTTGTGTTAGTTTTGAGTTGTAATGTTGTTAATGGGTTGGGCCACCAATAAATTGGGCCACCCTTTTATTTTTATCCTTAGTTGGTTTGGATTAATCATTCCTTATCCTTATCCTTAGTTGGTTTGGATTAATTATTCCTTATCCTTAGTTTGTTTGGATTAGTTATTCCTTATCCTTAGTTGGATTGGATTAATTAGTCCTTATCCTTAGTTGGTTTAGATTAGTTTATCCTTATCCTTATCCTTAGTTGGATTAGTTATTCTAAATCCTTTAAGGATCAGGTTTTTAGATTTTAGTATAAATAGCGTTGTTATGTTGTTAAACAAATAATTCACAACAAGCACGCGCGTGTTAGGCTTTGACTCTCATTGTCGGACCAAGCTATACAAGCACGCCCGTGCTTCTATCTAGCATGCCTATGCTCGGCTCTGACGTTATATATAAAAAAAAAGAAGAAAAAAAATTTTTTTGGATTTTCTTTGATTGCTTGCTTTGTTTTGGGTAGAATTAATTAGGTCCATATTTGATTTGCTTTGTAGTAAACTAAGTTCATACATTATATCCTGAAATTGTCTTTTCAATTCTAGTTCCTTTATTCTTGTTTTGAGCTTTCTTTTGCTTCTCTACATTGTTAGGGTGTGTTTGCTTGTTTACTACACTCTAATTGATAATCAAGTTGTACATTGTTTTGTTCTTGTACTGCTATCCATTTCGTTTTTGAGTCTTCTCTCTAGATTTTGTGCTTACTTTTATTGTTAGGGTTTATTCCTTGTTTCTAAATATGCTTTTGAGTTGGTTGGTTGACCTAAGATTCTGAAGTACAATTAGAGGAATTGCAAAGAGTGATTAAAGAGTGTAAACACGTGAGGGAGTGCTTTACTATTAACTCAAATCTTTTTCGTGTTTTCTATTTTGAATACTAACCATGAGTGCAGGCAAGTCTGGAGATAATAGTGGGGATGGAAGTCAAATAGAGGATCCCTAATTGAAACTTTTAATGGAGTCAATCCAAGGGCAATTTAGAATCCACAACAGTTTTCTCCAAGACATGAGAGAGGAGTTGCAAGAAATAAAAGTAGCCTGAAGCTCTAATGAAATAAGAGCTCATCCACGTACTCCTAGATTTCAAGCCCATGATGAAGAGGAGGCTAAAAACACTGATATTAGTAAGGTTGATAGGCACTTCGAATCCATCAAGATGAGGATTCCAGAATTTTATGGTAACAACAACGCTGAAGAATACCTTGAATGGAAAAGAAAGGTAGAATAAATCTTTGAATGCCATAACTATTCTGAAGAGAAGAAATCTTACCTTGCAGCTATTACGTTCAAGGGTTATGCTATGTTTTGGTGGGAACAATTACTATTAAAAAGGAGAAGAAAAGGAATGCGACCTGTGCCACCATGGGAGATTATGAAGGGTTTAATGCACCAAAAGCTTGTCCTTGCTCATTACTTTAGGGATTTGCATAATAAATTAGCAAGAAGGGTGCAAGAAGGGAAAAGTGTGGAATACCTCAACAGTATTCATTCACAAAGGATAGGCAAAAGACCATTCTAACACCACTTTCCTCAAAAGAAGTGTATGAAGACCAATGTGAAAAGTAATGGATGACACTTGAGGCTGTAAAGAAAGAAAAAGAGAGGGAAAATAAAATGAGAGAAAATAAACAGTGCAAATAAAGAGAAAGAAGAAAAAGAAAAAGAAAAGAATGTGAGTTTGATAGCTAGGACAAATGAGGTTAAACATGCTTTGTACAACAGTCAGCCTATAATTGTACCTTTGTGCAAGGGAGCTTATTTAGCCACTAATGATCTTAACCCATCTTTGCAAAGCGTGTTTGTTGATCCTTTGCAGGACTTTGAAGATGTGTTTCCAGAAGAGAATTGCCAATCTTCATTTGAGGGTGAAAAGATGGTTCTTGATCCATTATCACCTCAAGAAAGATATACTGATCAACAGAAGCTACCTGAGAGAGAGGCTTCAGCCTTAAGGAACAATGGGAGTGAAATTTTGGAATCGAGAGAACAAAAGAGTGAAAAGAGTGAGGTTGGGAAGAAAGAGGCCACAAAAGATACAAAACAAATTAATGGCCCAATGGTGAGTGAAACACCCGATAGAAAAGAAAAAGAAACAAACCTTTTATGTGAGAGCTAGAGAGGTTGAGAGTGTTATCGCCTTGAGGGAGCCCGTGTTGCTTCTTAGGTTCAAGGAGGTTTTATTTTCTAATGCTGACATTAACCTTGATAGTTTGCCTTCTGTGTTTGTTTCTATGTTGCAGGAATTTTTTGATGTCTTTCCTAATGAGTTACCAAGTGGTTCGCCACCTTTAAGAGGAATAGAACATCAAATTGACTTTATTCCTGGTTCCACCATTCCAAATAGACTAGCCTATAGAAGCAATCCAATGGAGACAAAGGAGTTGCAAAGGCATATTCAAGATCTAGCAACCAATAGAGTTCAATATGGTCTAAAAAGGAGAAGAAGAGTACAGGAAAAGGCATGGATTCCAAGGAGAAGTGGTCGGATTCTAGCAATCAAAAAGGTACCTCAACTTTTAACTAAGATTCGAGGACGAATCTTTTCGAGGAAAGGGGGAATGATACGGATTTGCTCTCACTCAACCATGGAGCTCAAGGGAGCATGGGTACCTCAACTTCTAACTAAGATTCGAGGACGAATCTTTTCGAGGAAAGGGGGAATGATACGGATTCGCTACCACTCAACCATTGAGCTCAAGGAAGCATGGAGAACAACAAAGGAGATCCGTTGGTGCTTCCTAGTGGACCAATTACAAGAAGTCATACAAAGAGATATGGGGCAGCCATGTCCTTATATGTTCAAGACCAAGTTACATAAGAGCTTTATGATCTTGCTTTCAACAAGTGTTGTGTGGAACTTGAAGGCACACCTAGGCTTCTAACATTATTGGAGGCATATGTTGATGGTGTAGCACGCCCTGGCCATCATACTAAAGCCTAACTTTGGCGTAATAAGTTAGCCCATTTGTGTTAGTTTTGAGTTGTAATGTTGTTAGTGGGTTGGGCCACCAATAAATTGGGCCACCCTTTTATTTTTATCCTTAGTTGGTTTGGATTAATTATTCCTTATCCTTATCCTTAGTTGGTTTGGATTAATTATTCCTTATCCTTAGTTTGTTTGGATTAGTTATTCCTTATCCTTAGTTGGATTGGATTAATTAGTCCTTATCCTTAGTTGGTTTAGATTAGTTAATCCTTATCTTTACCCTTAGTTGGATTAGTTATTCTAAATCCTTTAAGGATCAAGTTTTTAGATTTTAGTATAAATAGCTTTGTTATGTTGTTAAGCAAATAATTCAATGAAATAGAAAATCTTCAAATTTGTTCATGCTTTTGGCGTGTTCTTTGATTAGAGTGATTGTGAGATTGCTTTCCTCTAATTGCATCAAGAATCAAGGTAAACTTATCAATTTATTTGTGGCATTTATCTTATTCTTTTACTCTATTATTGGTGTTCTTGCTTCTTTAAGCTTTGGGTGCCATAGAGGAGAGTTTAGTTTGATCTTTGAAGCTATTCCAATCTTGTCATAGAGTTCTTGGAATTAATGTTCATAGGGTTCCGCGTCACCAAGCTTGCAACTAGGTGGTCTTTTGCATTTTAAAGAGCAACAAGATCAGTTGGATTGGCCCTATCCTTCAAGAATCGCATATTTTTTACAGTTAAGGGCGTCAATGAGGGTGGATTTTGAAAGATTCGTCTTACTTCTTAGGGGGGGTGATAAACATCTCTTGAAAAGCTTTAAAGGTCAAGGTGTCATTGTTGCTCGGAATGCCAAACATTGATACTTTTAAGAAGATAATGAATCTCAGTGTTTAGATTAGATTTAGACACATAGGCCAATTTGGTAAGAACCAAAGATGTCTTAGCAGGTAAAGGTAAAGAGGAACCTCATAATATAAGGGCTTTTAAACTTTAAAGGTGACAGTAAAACAGTGCCTTATGATGCAAGGGCTTCAGATGATATGGTTATTCTAAAGTTACTCAAAAGGTCAAGGTTTTTGGATTTCTATGGTCAGTGGGATTAAAAAAAGGCATCCATGAGATAAAGGCTACCCAAATTGTAGGATATGATTTGCCGAAAAAGGATGAATGTTTAATACTTTAGACATGGGAATGTTCCCCATATTGTACGACATGGATTACCTAAAAGTTGAGAGTTCATTTAGTGTTGAGGTTACCCTAAAGGTTAGGATATGTTTTAACATATGAAAGATACTTAAAGTTAAGGGTTACCCCAAAGGATGGGAGATCCCCAAAGGATGAGAGTTGAATTTGGAGAATGGTTACCCAATAAGTGGTGGTTGATTTTAGAAAGTGGTTACCAAAAGATGGAGATTCCCTAAATTTAGGCCTTAGTTGCCCTAAAGGTATGAGGTTTGTCCTAAAAGGTATAGTTTTTCCCCTTTTTTTTTTATTGGTTTAGGACATGACGCTACTTAAAGGGTAGGAAATAAAAGGTACATGTTACCCAAAGTGTTAGGGTTTTTTATCATGGCATTTAAGTAAGTTTCCTTGTTCAATTTATGACACAGTTTACCTAAGTGGGTGGTGGTTGGATATTGTAGTAAGGTTCCCTAATAGGTGGGGGTCACTTGGTATGAAGAAATGTGTTCAAGGTAACTAGAAGCCTTATATAGGGTCACCTAAGACTTTAGTGCTTTATGAAGGAATGTGTGCCTAAGATTTTAGTGTTTTAGACTTTGAAGGGTCATATCCATTATAAGGTGTATCTAGATATCTAGGATGGGTGGAAGCATGTATTGGGCCTAGGTAGTTATGGCTTTCTATTTTAATGGTAGGATACACTCATGTATAGGGGTATGCTCATGTTTAGAGGGTATATAAACACTTGTTATAAGGAAATAGTACCTAGAAAACTAGGATTTAAGGTAAGAAGTGCCTAAGAAACTAGGGCTTAAGTGTTTAAAGGATAAAACACATTCACATGGAAAAGGGTACCTAGATTCCTTATCCATAAGTTGTATGCATGACATATGATATGTAAGGGAGCCATTTTCATGACATCCATGTTACTAGGTTTAGATTGTTAAAGTACATACAATCTTAGGCCATAGTTCTAATGCCATTACATGAAATGGATATACTTGGTTTAATAGGGTCCCATCACACTAGAGCAGCAATATACCTAACCATATGTGTAACAATGAGTTTCATATGGGTCCAATATAACTGCATACTTATTATATCTTAGAAAGGATCTGAGAATTCATCATGGGTTCAACACTTTCACAACCTGTTAACAGCCTCAGGGAGAGTTATTAACATAACATCACCAAAAACCCTAAAAGTTCATCTTAATTTATCTAAAGAGTAATGCAAAATGTAATGATGCATGAAAGATTGGACATCAAAGAAACACTAATGAAGTGATCATTGGGAAAATAATTTCAATTTTTATTTTATAAACTAATTACTAGTCCACTTTATAAAATTTATTTTACATCCTGAAGAAGACAAGGATTTGGATAATCTTATCTTATTGAGAGGTACGCGAGTAATCACATGAGGCTCATCGATGCTAAGTACAACTAAGGCGATATACAACTGAATGGATGAGCAATCAGAAATTGGACGCATCTGCTTAACACATTTTGATTTGATCACTTTCCTTAGGTGCTTCACCATTTGACATTTTAAACGGCGAGACCTCGACATTACGGAATATCCCTAGCTAGGGTAGTGGAATGGGAGACATGGGAGTGAATTGAATCATACATTGAAATGAGGAAAACTAATCATTAAAGGCGTCTTTTGGTGGAATGGTCGCAGATTTGGAAGAATTATGCGGTTAAGCGTGCTCGCTTAAGGGAAATCCTAGGACGAGTGACCTCCTAGGAAGAACAATATGGATCTTGTCAATCTAGGATCGGGTTGAACTGGCTTGATATAAAGCGAAAAATTCCTTTAGTGGTTGGAGTCAAGGAGTGATAATGAAACTGAGATTCACATCTAAATTCTGGAGAAAGTTACATGAGGCTTTGGGTATTAAGTTCAATCAGAAAGAGTGATTCATATACTTGATTTATGCTCAGAATTTGTGTCATAAAGTTAGACGGAAATTGGGAAAGATAAATCTGCTCACAAAATTTACTTAGCTATTAATCAAGTACTAAAGATGACACCATTTGAGGCTTTGTATGGGATAAGATATTAGAAATCACTATGTTGGACTGAACTTAGTGAAGATAAGTTGATAGATCCAGACTTTGTGAGATATATAGAAGAGAAGTGAAGATTATCGATATCAAATAACCAATTCCTCAAGCCATCTAACCCAAGAGGAAATTAGCTCAAACGCCTTCCTTTCAACAAGGTGCAAATAACTATGCAATATACACATAAAAAAATTGCCTGCTATCATGAGCCATACTAGAGTGCAACTTCTAGATTTGTTTTTCATTTAGTTCTTGTAGTCTTCATTAGTAATATGCCCTATTGCTAATTGATTGGTTATATTTTGGATAAACTATTTCATGTAATAAATATTTTATTATTAATATTTCTTTATCTTTTATATTCTACTAATTGAATCTCTGTTAAAAAATAAGTCCATGAGGCTTTCTTGTTTTGCAAAGTAAATTATAATGTAGTTATAATTATGAGTTTCATTCTGCATTAAAGTAATATCTCTAAATATTTTTTATCAATATTCTCCTCATTATTGGACGATGATTAGAACTGTTAAGACTAGTACATATTAGGTTTTTTCCTTTGTGAAAGAAAGTAGTCGTTCTCATAAGCAAAGATATTTATGATAAATAAAATTAAAATGTATGTGCTTGTTATTTAAACATTGACTTACACGAGAATTTCATATGAAGAATTACATGTGTCCATGGAATATTCAAGTGATGATTGTGTAAGTAATCCTTAATTTGAAATTATTAAGTTATCTTGTATAAAGATAATTATGTTTTGATTTTTCATTCACATTATTCATTTATGGATAATAAGTAATAAAAAATTGAACATAGCAGGAACTATGTGGAGATACTTGTGTAATTAAGATATGTTCATACTAGGTAAATTAAGAAAAAAAAAATGTTCTAATTGTTCTCTATTAATATTGATTAAGAAATCCTTGCGCAAGATAAAATGAATTTAGCAAATTAGATTTGGAATTTCATTCGTGTGATCAATAATTAATATTGAGGGAACTAACGTGATTTAATAAAGTAAACACACTTCATGACTAAGTACTAAATCAGAACATTATTAATGAAATGATATTAGTTACACTAATAAACCATGCACTAAAAGGTTAAGTGAAACCACAATTGACTTTCTAAATATTTGGGTAGTCATGACATATTGCTAGACAATATTCTTGACCTTTAAATATTAATTAATTAGTTAATTATATTTGTCACCAACATATTTGGAACCTAATGGGTCACATGCAAAAGAATAGATATGAGAAAATAAAATCGAGAAAGCAAATAAAATATGACATAATAACAAAAGAACTTTGGGACTTTAAGGGAAATTTTGTAATTTATATTTAATTACAAATTTACCTAAATTATTAAGTATTGACTTAATTAATTTATGTCTGAAATTTATTTATTGAATTAAATTTTAAACCCAATATTTAATGATGATTTATTTATTTAAATTCTTTAAATAAATAAATATAATAATTACGACCATTGTTCTGTAAACTGGATCGGACCAACTAGTTCGACCGGTTTAACCGGTGACCAGACTATGGTCCGATCTAGGTTGTATAAAAAAACCAACAATTTTAAAAACCAACATTAATCAGTAAAAATCAGATAAAAATCGGCTAAAAACTGGTGAATCGGACTAGTTAAAAATTGATTCGATTTAAATCCTAGGCTTTCACAAAAAATGTGCCCTTTGAAAATTTGGGCCTCTTAAAAATTGGGCCACTAATTTTTTAGTTTTGTATCTCCTAACGTCGTCCTAATATTAAAAAAATTAAATTGCCTAACTTTAAAGACAAATGTGAAAAATAATATTATATTTTATGGTTATTAATTAATTTTCTTAGTATTAATATTTTATTCTTTTTGTTTAAAATTATTTACTAATGTTTTATTCTTTTTATAAAAGCCAAATTTGAGACTATTTTTTATTTGATATCAAAGTTTTTTTCATAACTTATATTTTAAATTTTATTTAATAAATAAATATATTTTAAAATATTATATATAAAAATTCGGTTTAAACCTTCACACTGGTATGGTTCTTAGAACATCGATTATGACCTAGGAATTTAAGATAAATAGATTTAAAAAACAGTCTAAAGGTTGATAGGCACTAATATAGAAATATAAAACATAATATAGCTAGCATCATCATAACCTCTATCCTCTCAACTTTTAAAATTGTTTTAGAGTTTTTGGTTGTCACTTTGTGTGGATACTATTAGAGGTCGTGCAATTGGACGGATTGTAGTTTGTGACAACCTAGCTGCGTAGATCGAAGTTTTGTAGAATCATACTAAGAGGTATTCTTCTAAACAATAATTTTATTGCTTTGATCATTTAAATGGATCATGTTGGTAATAATTTACTGTATTTTGATGTGCTTTATTATATGATAAAACTCAACAATCTTTTCATTCAAAAGGGTTTATCAATGACAAGAAGGAGAGGATAATTTTATATATATATATATATATATATATATAGTAATGGGTCACTCAACTAACACGCCTGTCAACCCATGACACGACATATTCATGTCATAAATAAATGACCTATTTACAACACGAACTCATTTTGCCTCATCTAACTTATTTTACTTCATGCGTTAGGCAAATCATACTCGCATGTCATGACTTACTTTGACACCTCTAAATTGCTGTTATTAATATTGAAGAAATTCATTCAAACAATAATATTATTGATTTAACTTTCAAAACACTTCATATTACAAGTTTTCTATTACTAATTTTGAGATGCACAAAATTAGAATGCATATACTCAAGAATTTCAAGTGATATTTTAATGAGGGGAATTGAAACACCCTGTAATTTTATTTTCAAAACTTTTGAATTTCAAAAATCAGAAATTTTGAATGTATGGGCTGCAAATACCATATAATTTCGATCCGAACCCAAGTTTACGGGGTTGGGCTCAGGCCCAAAACATAATATTGGAACTTCTAGTTAGAAACAATCTAAACTTCTTAAAAAATTAATATTGAATCACTCAAAATAACCATAAAAATTATATTTACTACTTGACTTGATGATCTTAAACTCTAATATTATTATAATGCAACTATTGGTGAATAAATTGGAGAAAGGTATAAAATTTGATTAAATCAATTAAATAAATTGACCAGTAAGAACAAAATGAGAATATACGGCAAATATTTAATCATTGTTAAACCGGAACCATAAATCAGCTTAAAATTTCTGAAAACCAAGTTAAGAACTCGAAAACCAAATAAAAATCGAGTCAAATCGCTGATCTGGACCAAACCGAAATGATCTAGAAGGCCTTAGAATATTGCCAAATTATCATTGGCCCCATTTTTCTCTCCTTTCTCTCATTCCTCTCCTGCGTCGCGCGACACCCCCCCTCCCTTGCTACACTTCGTTTTTGGCCACCGCCCGACGAGAGCAAGGTAGCAGTCGACCCTCCTAGAGCCGGTAGTCCCTCCGTTGATCACCTGGCATGCCAAAAGAGCTTTGATTGGCGTGAATTTGTACAACTTCCGTCAATAGCACTCTCTCCTTCGATTTTTCAGCGTAATCTCGTCGTTCTGTTGATCTCAGATGCTGGGAAGGGTCCTAATAGACTCCTAGTCACCTTTGAAATGTTTCCCCTCCATTAACTTTGAATATGGAGCCAGCATGGTTGAAGTGCCATTGAAGGCGGTGGTGGAGCGGCTGTCGAGATTG
This sequence comes from Jatropha curcas, assembly GCF_041381405.1. NCBI lineage: Eukaryota > Viridiplantae > Streptophyta > Magnoliopsida > Malpighiales > Euphorbiaceae > Jatropha > Jatropha curcas. The sequence goes on from NC_143154.1 coordinate 19,755,187, forward strand.
ATTCCGACCGATCAGCTCACCAAATGCACAAACGAAGCATGTATTCGAATTCCTGGTGAATTTTCAAGTCTGGGGGTATAAGCACTGCTCAAATCCAGCAGATGCACGATTTTTCGGCCATCGTACACGGCGTCGGTCTGATGAGGCTTCGGTGAAGCTTCAAGACGCAGAATGACCTCCTCTTCGCGCAGATCGTGGAATTGTAGTCTAATTCTCAAGTGGTACGCCCTAAGACCTATTCTCCCATTTTCAGTATAAATTCCAAATTTAAAATTTATAGTTAAATAAATTGAATTCTAAGAAATAATTAGTTAGATATAATTCTTGCTAAGAATTAGTCAGGGGCGTCTTGTAAGAAGCAATTTCTTTTGAATATTGCTAATTATATTTCATGAATATTAGTTATTATTAGAAGATTTGATATTGAAATGAGAATTCTTAGCTAATGTTTATGTTGGTTATCCTAGGAATTTTATTAAAATATTATTAGGGGGAAATTAAAATCTAAGACTTAGACGAGTAAGTATAATATAGAAACTATCAATGAGAGTACCTGTATTTAACTTGGCGAATCAAATTTTATTATAAATGTTTAGTTATTTGGTAATCAAATATAGAACACTTATTAATATCGTTGAAATATGCTTGAAGGCTAATATGACTTATTAATTAGTTGGTTGGGAGTTATTAAGTGCATTTGTGTGTGTGTGTGTGATGGACGGCGATGTAGCCTAAAGCGAATGGGTTGGTTCAATTGATTGCTCGATGAATGGGCTGTGTGAATTGAGTAATCGAATGATTGATAAATAAGGTTATGGCGGACGGGATGAGTTGATGTGAATTGTTCGACGGATGGGCTTTGATATTATATTGTTAAATCGTGGTTTAGTCAAATTTTAGGGGAGGTTCTGCTGGAATTTCGATAGAATCTAGGCCAGTCATAATTAATAATTAAGTTATCAGGTTTATTTAGATTAATTCTTGAACTTGATATATAACAAATAAAGTTCTCTATTTTATTATTTATTTATTTATTTATTTCAAGAATCAATTATTATATTATATTATTAAATTACTACTCCTTTACTTAATTGTAATTGAATGAAAATGTCTAATTTTGCACTTGCATCGTGATATTTACTTGTTTGTTATGCTTATATTTAATTGCAGTGTTGATTAATTGTGATGTGATAATGGTATGCTTTGTTTGTGTGGAGTTGGGATGAAGTGGGTCACCATGGGTTTGTGAGGGCGGTCTATGAGACCTTTGGCCGTATGGGAGATCGGCGCCCCATGTGCACCTGATGATATGATATGGATAATATGGATAAACCACAGGGTGGCCTCCTGTTGGTATGGAAAAGAAAAGAGAGAATGGAAAAACAATGAGAGGGCTGGTCAAGTGAGGATTAGACTGGTTGGCCATGTATGGGGGATCGACTCCCTAGTGCACACGTTATGAGAGGATGGGCCATGTGGGAGGACGACTCATTGGGGGTTTCAGTGACGCCACTGACTAATTTCCACATGATGTGATTATGTGAAGATGTTAATAATTGTGAGTGCTGTTGTGATGCCATTTGTGTGGCTGTCTGCATGAGCATATAACTAGTCGGATGACTAGATTGAAACATTTGCACGTTTGTGTGAATGCATGTGTTGTGCAATAACTATTATTCATTAATAAACCCGCATGTCTTCTGTTTAACCTTTCAGAAAGTAGATTCTTCTAAACCCAGTTAAAGCTCTGTCTCTTTCCTCGTAGAGCTAGAAAATAAATTTTAGAGTTAGCAATTATTTAAACTATATAGCCATATGTACAAGAATCTATCTGCTTATGAATTCCGTAGTTGTAGAATTTATGAACTTTTAGTCGTGTATTAATGTAGATGAAATAATTCTATGAGCCCATATTATAAAAGAGATGTATTGTAAATTGAGCTCGATCTGTGAAATGTTTAAGATGTTAAATTTAGGTCGAAATATAATATAACTACAAGATTTGTTTTGCATAGTTATATGGGATGAATGTTTGAAATTTATATTGAGAAAGTGAAATTTTAGTGATTCAACCTTACTACGGGCCTCGGGGGTCTTAAGCTTACCTGGGCCCTAGTGCCAGTCGGCTTATAGAAATGGGTCGTGACAGGAATGTTGAATAAATGCTGTACTTTTTTCCTTCGCTAATATTTTTTGGAAGAATAGAGATCTAAAGGAAACTGTTAAGAAATTAATGGATGTCTTATATAAATTAGAAGTCTATATTCCTAATGAATTAGAAGTCCATTTTCCAAATCAGTGTACCTTTTATGTGTTTATATGCATATGATTTTTCATCAGTAATAATCTTTATATATATAAAAGTGCGAATGGGGAACATTGGGTTTCTAAAGTGCCCATGTAGACTTTTAATTTTATTGGTTAATTAAAAATATTATTAAGGATTATTTAGTCATATCTTAATTAAGAAACTTTTAATTTTTATTGGTTGATTAAAATTAAAGATAACTTAGTCCTATTCTAATTAGTAAACTTTTAATTTTATTATTGTTTTATTAGTTGATTATAAATTATTTATTTTAAAGAAAATAATTAAGGAATATTAAATATCAACTAAATAGGAATATTAAATCAATTAGGAATCTTAATATTAATCTAATTAACCTAAAGTCCAACAATAAATAGGCCTTTTAGAGCTAATTGAGAGAAAGCAAACGTTAGAGGGTACGTTAGAGGGTACAAGACTTCTATTAGAATGGTTACAAGAGATCACTTGTTACAACTTAGAAAGATAAACATTCTTCTAAATATATAATTGGGACATGTTAGCTTCTACCAATTTATTATATTCATAACGGTTTGCAGTGAATTTTTGATATTTTTTAAGTCCAATATTCATCATCATCGTGGAGATATTAATTATTTTGTTCTTAATTTTCTAATTAAAATTTGTAGTTTTTTAAAAAATTAAATTTTATGCATTAGTAATAAATATAAGTTCATTTGTTTCTTATATATTTAATTTAGTTCATGGTTGTAACTTTTTTTTTTTAGAAAAATCAAATTAGAAATTTCATTTATTTGAAACTATATGCAGATATGAGATACAGATCAATATGTTTCTATATTTTATATAGAAAGTCTAATAATAAACCATTTATATAAAAAATAAAAAAACACAATCTTGATTTAGAGTATCTAATTGAGTTGACAGAGAATAATATTTATACCATAAGCGATCGCTTGCACCATTTGGTGGCTATTCATGGCCACTGCTCGACTCTATGGTTTTTCTACAAGTCCGATCTGATTACCTTCAAATTTTTTCCTTCTATTGGAGAGGATATTTACACTTTTTTTATACAACTATTCAAATAATAAAAAACGCTAGACAAAAGCACTGTAACGGTGATAACAATAACTCAAAACTAATTCTGAGAATAAAATCTCATGATATGGGCAACGATAAATTTCAATATTGGGTGACAATAACTTATATCTGTAAACAGATCTGATGATTATTTTAAAACAAAAAAAAAAACAAAAAACAAAACAAAAAAGAAAATGGGTGACCACCGGTGAGACACCGGTGGCGGCCCGTGGAAGAAGAGAAGAGAGCTTTTAGGTTTTAAGTTGTGAGGAAAAGAGAGAGATATCTTAAAAATAGTTAGCAATTTAGCATGGTTGTAACTTTTTATTTTCTAGAATTTCTACATATTTTTGAATTAGAGAATATAATTATTCTTTTTTTAGTTTTAACATTGCAATAATGTTTCGGTTTTTTTTAGATCCATAAATAAAGGACAAATATTAAAGAATAAAAAATTTTAATTGAAGCATATAAAAATAAATGTATCCTTATTCACATATTTTGTTTAACATTTTAATTAATTGTTGGACTTCTATTTTAAGTTCAATTTAATACTTATATATATTATAGATGGTTAATTAAAAATATCATTAAAGATAATTTAGTTCTATTTTAATTAGAAAACTTTTAATTTTATTGATTGATTAAAAATATCAATAAGGATAATTTAGTCTCATTCTAATTAGAAAACTTTTGATTTTATTGATCGATTAAAATTATATTAAAAATATCATTGAGAATAATTTAGTTCTATTCTAATTAAGAAACTTTTAATTTTATTGATACTTTATTGGGATTCCTATACATGCAAATCTAGTAATTATCTTACTCTTTCAACTTATATATATATATATTCAAAAATAAAGAAAAAAAACATTAAAATATTCGAAATAAGGAGCAAGTTCAAGGTTTCTGCGGAATAGGTTATCACTCTGGATTATATTTTTTAGCAATGGATAAAAAAGGCCGTTCCTAATCCGTTTATAGAGCCTTTTGCCAACTCTTAGCAACGAAAGGTTTATGCACAGGTTATAATTTTAGCAACGGATAAAAAATCAGTTTCTAATGTGTTTGCAGAGCGTTTCCCAACTCTTAGCAATGGAAGAAGAATAAAACAAGATTTTGTTAATTTATAAAAATAATCTGATAAAAATTAATACATTCTTTTTGTTGTTTCCATTTCATTTTATCTATAATATATCTATATATAATCTATAATCTATATACTAAACATGGGAATGAGAATAATAAGATTTCCAAAAATAATATCCCTTAATGAAATTTAAAATATTCTAAAATAACATTAGACATTGGCAATTAAAGAATTTTCGCTTAAAAATATATATAGTTTTTCTATGATTTGATTGAATACATATATTAATTGAGCATTTTAAAGTTTTTAGATTTTAACTAGCTTGATTTCCTTTTTAGGCACCTATTAGAATTTCAAGAATCTATATTTGCAAATTAAGGGCTAAAGAATTAGGTCTAGGGGTTGGGTTAACTCACTTCACAATATAAAAATAGATTAAAGCTATATTTGGTTTGATGTAATGTAATGTATGTAATCAAATATGTAATACAATGAAAAATGTAATGGAATGAACAAAATTATGTTTGGTTCTGTAATTAAGAAAATTTTTGGATGTAAATGTCATTCAATTTTTATATTTGTTTGTAAATATGTAACATAATTAGCACACCACTACCACCAATTACACCACCACCTTCACTCCACCTGCACCACCACTACAACTACAACTCTACTACTATAACCGCCACCACAATTACCACCACATCATTATTAATAAAAAAAAAATGTTTGAATCAAAAGTTGTTCATTATATCAAGCTACCAAAAACTATGTAGACCTATAAATTATTTGGACTAAAAAATTAAAAAAATTAAGTCAAAAAAAATGTACAGTAACAAAATAAAAGTTAAAGTATTTGAAAATTATTATTTTTTATACAAGTTTATATATTTTCGTTGAATAAATTAAATTGCAATATAAAATTATGTATTTTAATCTTTTTAATGATTTTTCATTTCATTCTTCATATTCCTATAACAATACAAAAGAATAATGAATAATGATGTAGTGGTGGTGGTAGTTACGGACTTACGGTGATTGCAATAATGGTGGTAATGGAGTGGTGGTGGTGGTGGTAGTGGTTGCAGTGAAGTGGTGGTGTGGTGGTGGTGGTGGTGGTGGTGGTGATTACAGTGGTGGTAGTGGAGTGATGGTGGTGATTGTAGTGGTGGTGGTGGAATAGTGGTTGTAGTGGTGGTGGTGGAATGATTATGGGGTTTGAGAAATGTAATAGGCTTTACATAGATTTTTTGATGTTATGAATATTACATCAATTCAAGTAATGAAGATTACATATGTGATCTCAATTACATTACATGGCTAAAAAAGTCTAACCAAACAATTTAATCAATCATGTAATGTAATTCTCATTATATTATATGGTTGATCACATCATACCAAACATAATCTAAGTGTATAAGAAGTAACATTACAAGTAGTGTATATTATGAATAATAGTGATTATTAATATAGTGCTGCATTGCAATGAATAAGTATTTTAAAGAGAATAAAAATGATAAATTTCATATTTAAAGTGTTCATTTAACAGGAGAAGTGAAAACATTGTCTTTTTCCAATTAGATGTTATAATGCAAGACATGTAATGAAAAAAAATAGTCATTGTATGAAAAGAGTAATATAAATTGATTACGGGATTTATTTTAATCTAAATAAGAATTTATACTTTAATAGTGTATATAAATAAAAAATTAAATAGCACAAAGAACGAGTACATAATTAACGAGTATAGTTAACGTGCAATGCATGTCATAAAGAAAATATAAAGTACACATTATGATATTAAAAATGGTTATTTCAATCTAAATTCTATTGTATAAAATAATAAGAAAGTAAAGGTATATATGAAATGAGGTACATATTAAATATAGTAGGAATATAATATCTTTGAGTATTTTAATTTTATTGGTTAAAAAAAATAAGATAATCTTTTCTTAATTGTATAGGTTAATAATTGAAATTAAATAAAAAGAATCTTCAATTTTATTGATTTCCTATTTAAATCCAATCCTATTAGAGATTATAATTATATTAGAAAATTTTAAAATAATATTATAATTTGATTGGCTAAAAAATAAAATATATTATTTAAATTTATTAATTTAACTCATTAAGAATATTTTGATTAATTTATTAAAAAAAGAAAAATAATAGAAAGTAATTATTATATTGAAAATTATTAAAAGTACCTTTAGTAAATTTAAGAATTCTAATAATTTTAATTTTATTAGTTGAAATTATTAGTATATATTATATCATGAAGGTATATTTTGCATTGAAGAGACAACAGCCTAATTGCTACACCAACTATATATGTATATAACCATAACTAAAGGCCCTAAAAATCTTGCATCTTTGACCCATTTGATCCGTATATTCTTTCTTTTTTTTTTTTCAGCATCTCGATATATATACTATTAAGGTTGGTGTCTTTCTTCTTCTTTTTTTTTTTTTTTTTTTTTCTCTTTAAAAACTAGATAGGTGTTTTTTAATTATACTACTTTTATTTCTTATACTTTTCACATTTTTCTTATACTTTGATATATATATATATATATAAGTTAATATTATATGTAATATTATTATTATATATAACTATATTAATATTAACATAAATATTTGAACAAATGTAAAGAATTTTATCTTAAATTTTGACAACAGTTAAAAAATTATAATAAATCAAATACAACTTAAATGATAAATATTAATAAACGTGATATCAATAAAGTTATATACTCTATATTTTTCTTTGATTTTGTTAAACAAATCGTAATTATATTTTGTTGAATTTTTCATATTTCTGTATTTGTGATACTGTAAATTAAGGTACAAAATAAAAAATAATTTTTAATATGCTAATTATCATTATTTATGCTTATAACTTTATAAAAATACATTAATTTAATTATTTTTTGTTGATATTTTAAAGTGTCAATTATTATAAAATATGCTTATAATTTTTTTTATTTAATTGATTTTTCTACTTTATAATATATTATATATATAAAAAAATTAAATCATAGATATGTATAACGAGTACACGTGCAACGCACATACACAAAAATTAGTAATAAATAAAATTTCTATTGCGTTTATATATGTGTGTCCGTGGTTTTTCATGGTTAATAATAATAAATAAAAATTATGGTCCTATTTAGGGGTGGCCACGATTTTGGAACTCATGGTTCCGGTTCCAAAAAATGTGGAACCAGAATCAAACCGAAAACTAACTGTTCCGGTTACGGTTTGGAATCGAATGGTTACGGTTCCAGTTACACTTCCTTAATGGTTCCAAAAGTAACGGTTCCGACTAGTTCTCTGATCGATTTTCCAACAAATCGCATAAGTATAAAATAAAAAATTAGGAAACATTTTTTTGTTGAAAATTTAAAAGTTAAATATTTATGAAATAATTTAAAAAAAACTTTAAGAAAAAAAATTAAAAAAAAGCTTGAACTTCTTTTTTTTTTTTTTTTTTAAAAGGCTTGGACAATAATTAGATATTGGACTTTGGAGAAACTATTTAAGAATAATTTGGAAAATTATAAATGGGAGAGCTTAGAAAAATTGGAGAGTAGAGAGTAGTAGAGAAAAATAATTTTGTGTAAGGATAAGTGAAAATAATGGGTATTTATAGTAAATCCAAAAAATCAACTTTCTACAAATACCATTAAAAATGTCCGTTATATAGTTATAAGGATGGTTAATTTGGAGGTTTCACAAAAGAATCGTTATGAATATGTAAAATTTTAAAAGAATCGTTGAGTTTGATGGAATTGAAAAATTTATTAAAATTTCTACAGATACCACTAGAATTCTACGTAGAGTTTTCTAGAATTGATGAGACTTTTTTTTTATATATTTTGATTGACTTTGATGGAATTACATTGATTTTTCTATATTTAATCAAAATTAATTTCAGGACCTAATTGAACAAATTAAAAGGTTTTGGGGTCCAATTGAAAAACTGGAAAACAATGAGAAATAAAAAAGTAAATTCGTCATCTTCTCCAAAATCTTTTTTTTTTTCTTCAATAAAACTTTACCACCAACAACAATGAAAAGGCCTTGCCACACCTTAACCCACTGTAAGATGTGGCATGTCGCACATAATATGTTTATCAAGCACTTACTTTATATAGGAACTCAATAAACATACTACAAGGGACTTAATTTTTCATATTCAAAATGCATGTGTGGTAATAATTTTAAACACTATTTGAAACATTTTAGATATCATAAGACTCACTTTTATAAAAATCTCGAACTAAACAAATTTCGTTTTTATAAAAGATACAACATTCCACTATTTAAAATGTTTTAACTAAAAATCATTATAAATTACACATTTGCATACTCAAATACATTGGTGAAACCATTACCCTTAAACCCATTAGAAAGAGGATTATATATTGGATTGTTCCTTTAGAGTTGTTATTAAGACAACAATTTAGTTTTAAAGGTAATTAAACTATTCAAGTGCTTTATAACATATATCAGTAATTGTGAACTTATATAACTTTAGTTGCATGAGTTTGCTCAATATATATATTAGAGACCGGTCTCTATTTTATTCTTCATACAAATGCGAATAAAATTATCCATAAGGCAATGGCTACATCAGCAGCTTACCTTTCGAAAGCTGTAGAAAGAATTTAGCACTTTGTAGGACTTACTCTCCTACTTCCCCTTTCCTTTTTCCTACGATAGTATAGAGAACAATTATTGCTAAGCATAAGGCTTAATAGTGCACTATTATAAATTACGTAATATAAATGATAACTCACCATTAGATATTTAAGATATTTAAGTGTGAAAAACAATTTTCAACATTACCTCTTTCAAGATCAATACTTATCATTTGCTTACCGAAAAAAAATCAGTTAGATAGAAATAACAAGTAGTCATATAAACTAAATCAAATCCATGTGCTTACCAAAAATAATCAATTCAATGGAAATATTATAACATATCAATAAATCATTAATCAGTAGTCTTATCTCCATAGCTTATGCAAACTCAATTCGGCAGGCCATTAGTGTCTTATGAGCTCATTAAGACAAAGCTATCTCAATCTCATTTAAGAAGGATCAATATCATTCGCAATATCATTCATTGCATATCCATATCGGTCAGAATATCAACTTCAACAAATGAAGTGATATAGGCAGGGTAATAACCATATCATAATATCAACTTTAACAAATGAAGTGATATCAGGTAATAACTATGCCATACATTTAGTAGTGAGACTTTTAAAATATCTCCATTAAAAATCAATCAATCATTAGCCATAATGACCAGCATTTCATTTTGCTCAAATATTTCTATATCCCTTCTTTGAAAATCATCCTCCATTTTCCGTTCAAATGAGTAGTTTGAAATTCATTTCCAACTATCATCAAACATTTAACATTAGCTCTTTATTATTTTGTATAAAACACATTTAACTATAACTTTACAATTTACTTTCTTTATAATCAATTCACAAATGCAATAATCACATTTGAATTCGATTTCATTTGATATAAACATTTGATAAATAAATCAACTTTTTCTCTTGTAAAAGCTCAGAAAATAGTAAGCTTAGCATATTTTTTTTACCATGTAATTTTTCATAAAATATTTCTTTAAAACTATTTTACTTATCACTTAAACAACATAAGTTATAGATATAGTGCACTAGCCTAAATTGGAAGGCTCTCCTAGCTTTACTCTCTCTACTTATTGACTTATCTTTCAATCCTTTCCTTTCAGATACTGTAGTATGAAATTAATATCCATATTAACTGTATACTACTCAATAAACACACACGTACTATCATAGGAATGTAAATTAAGTATTGAAATATAGTATTTATGTTTCAACTACCATATGCCTTAATTTAGGCATGAATTACTTTATTTTCCACACTTAATTACATTCTAGAAATATTAAAATAACAACTAAAGTAATAAGACTTAATAACATATTAAAAATATGCTAAACTCTTTACAAACTAGTGGAATATAAGGTTTCCATCATATGAGTAGCTTGCCTTCCTTTGGCTATATCTCTAGGTCCTTAGTTCAATTTGTCTTGAAATTTTAACAGTATCTTGCGCACATCTCAAGCTACTCTCATATAAAATTTCATGAATTTTGGAGCTCATTTACATAGCTAAATAACCTAAACATAATACCTAATTTTCAGTCAACCTTTCCACTGAGCATCTTGTATTCATTTAACGATAACTCTATTTCTCTTCATCCATTGTACTATCCCTTTTACCACAGCCTTTCCCAATATCCTAAAATGGTGTTCTATAAAATTTCATAAATTTTGGAGCTCATTTACCTATTTAACCAAGTCTACCTTAGTGAAGGAATTTCAGGATGCTCAATTGTGACAGACTTAAGCAATACTTTACCTCCTTAAGCATCCTTAACTTAATTCCACCTCTAATTCATGCATAACAACTCTTCTAACACTTAAATAACATAATTACCTTTCATATATCAGAATACCTAATCCATAGATTATCAATCAAATGACTAAAATTATTCAAGTTGGTCAATTATGCAAACTTGACATCAAATTCATGCTTAACCATCCTTAATCGCCTTAAAAGCACTTATAACACATCATCTCCACCAAGTCAGCAACAATAAGCAAGCACTGCATATCATAGTTTATGGAAATCAAAATAAAACCATGGAAAAGAAAAAAGAAGAGAAGATAACCATCCTTTCCTTAACGATCACTTGAAAATTCCTAAGTTTTCATGCACTTTTAGCTTACCTTAAGAGTTTTCTCTCTCTCTTTTCATGGAGCTTCGACCATTGTTAGCAAAAAATGAGCAAGAGGTACCTTATGTCTCATCATAAATAGGTGGCAATCAAAGCCTTTCATGGTAATCCACTCAATGTCCTTTAGTTGTCTTTTTGCTCCTTAATCCTTCCTTTGGTTCTCTTTTCTTACGATTGCACTTAAATCTTTTTGATTACTTTATTTTAGTCCCAATTAGGTCTATACCAAGTCTATTTAATAATTCCAGCCATGTTTAAGCAACACCATACTAAAATTATTGATTTTCGGGACTTTTGGGTAAAATTATGCTTTACCGGAAAATCATTCTTCTTTAATTTATTTTTAATTCCCTTTAATCTTTCAAATTAATTTATAAATACTTTAATTTTCATTTAATTAATATTACTACCCTCTAACTATAGTGTTTCTCGTCATTCCCAAATTATAGATTACTCGGATAACCGAAATTACTGAACAAGCTAGAATACCAAGAACTACCAAATTGAAGATATATATACACACAATTAAAACTTAATCAAATGTCTTAGGTGATTTAACATTAATCCATTAAATGTTAAATCATGGTGCTAGCTTAAGGAGCTTCTTGTGCTAGCTTCTCATCATCAAAACTTAAGCTCATTTAACATTCTTCTAATTTGATTTTCATAATAAAATTGGTTTCCATTAAACATTGCATCTTATAATTAATAGTTCCTCATTAACAAATTAAAGTTATTCCAATTATTCTATCCTTTCGAATAACCATAATTATCATAATAATCAGAATATTCGAGACTGTCAAATTGGGGGTATTAAAGGCTTGCAATAGCCAGCATCGTCGGCGGCCATCCTGTACTCTCAAAGCAGTCACGATGTGGTCAAAAGAGTAAAGACTTCTCTTCCCTTGATTGAACGGTGACTATCTCATTGGAAAATCGCATGTTCATATATATATATATATATATATATATATATATATATATATATAAACCAGCAACCACCGCTAGTCAGGACCTACACCAATTATCAGAGCTCGTGCAAGGAGGTGGTTTTATATTACTTTAAAACCGATGCTAGGCATGGCCGGTTCATTGAACGGCCAGTTCAAAATTTTTAAAATATTGAACCTAAACCCGCTATTGAACCGCCGGTTTTGGTCTGGTTCTGATTCCTGCCGGTTCCGGTGCTGTTCTGATGTATTGATGGTTCCGATCACGGTTTCTGGCGATATTTATTATTTTTTTTAAAAAAAAAAATCGGTTCTAACATTACATCTTTCTTTTGAAAATATTAATATGAGTTTAAAAAACATTGGTAAATTTTATTTTAAATAAATTTTAGAATGCTCATACTCATTTAAGAAAAAAATTAATTAATTTTACAAAATAATCAAATAAATTATCACTTTATTTTGTTTAAATGTTATTAATTAAACAAATTAGAAGAAAATTTTGAAAAATGCTTCAAAAGAATGTAATTTGAAACTTAGTAAACAATTTAAAAGGGTAAAAAAAAAGAAGTTAAAAACAATATAAGTTTAGACTAAATATTTTTCTTTTTTTACCATTTTACTCTTTAGATTTTAACTTTTAAAGTAAAGTGTATTTAAAAAAAAAAAATCTTAAGTAAAGTATATCATGTAGTAAAATATTATCGAGACTTTTAAAGATGTATAAAATAGGCTTAGTGATTCTCATTTTGAAAATAAAAATAGAAAATTTTCAATTCAAACTGGACCGGAACCGCCGATTAACCACCGGTTCAGGTTCGATTTAGGTTCAGATTTTAACATTCATATGAACCTTAACGGGCCCTTAAATCATCGGTTCTGGTTCAAAACGTTGAACCGATGGTTCTGGTTCGATTCCGGTTCATCATAGTAAGATTTGATTTCAGTTAGATTCCGGTTCAAAATGAACCGGCAGCCATGGCTAACCGATGCATGCGTGTCGCTTGCAGCTCACGAAGCCTAGGCTACAACAATGACAGATTGTATTTTTTAGTTCTTTTACTATTTGAAAGCCTTTTTAATTGTTTTATTTGATTAAATCATTGTTTAATTGAAATCAACGTATAAAAATTCTAAAAAATAATCTAATTAATTCTGAAAATTTACAGCACCATTAATATTAATTTTTATCAAAATATCAAATTCTCAGCATGTAAATTAATTTGAAACTAATCCAATAATTAATATATTATTTTACATCTTAATGTGTAGGGATGTAAGTGGTACATGTATTTTAAGGTACGCGCTCTGTTACGATTCATTTAAAGAGAATATGCGTAGTTATAAAAGGGTTTGAAATGGATATGGATAATGAAATTATTACCTGTAACGGATATGGGCAATGAAATTAATACCCTTAATGAATACAGATATGGTACATGTATAGATATTTAGATATCCGCTACCCATTAACCGTTATATTAAATAGGTTCGATAGTGGATACTTAGGGGTACCCTATCTATTATTAGTTAACAATGTATTTTAAATAAATTCGATTTTTATTAGTTTAAGATTCTCAAGCACCCTAACCGTTAAGAGGTAATTTAAAGGAGTTTTGGGCAGATATGGATAGTAAAATTTAAACGGGTTCAAATACAGGTACTTAAATGAGTATTTAAATGAGCTTAGAACGCAGACGAATAATAAATTTTTAAATGGATACGTTTAAAATTCACGGGTACCCGCTCTGCTTCCATTCTTATCAAGGAGTATATTGGATTTGGATTAAGACTCTGTTAGATTTTAAAAGATTTTTAAAATTTTTGAGTTGGAGGATGAATTTATAAATGACTCTTTTATTCAAATCTAGCACTTTAAAAGCCGATGAAATCAATAATTTTATAAAATCCTTCTAAATCAGTAATTTTTCAAATAGTATCAAATTTATATGGAGTTTTAAAAAGTCATAATTGAATACCATCATAATTTTATGCATTTTATGAGATTCTAAATTGAATACCATAAAATTTTAATATACTCCAAAAAATCTAAATTGAATACTATTGAAATTTTAAAATCTTTTAAAATTAATAAAATCTTAATCCAATAGACTTTCCTTAGTCCAATACACCCTTTTAAAAGAAAAAAAAAGTACACCATAACATAGCTTAACAGTAGATGCATATACAACTTAACAATAGATAAATACAGTTTCGAATCTCTGTTTCCTAATATTAAAAAAAAAAAAAAAAAAAAAAGAAGAAAAAAATTCCTCTAATCTAAGTGCAAGTGAGTTCTCAACTGTGGATTAAAATGGGGATACTTGCCACTGAAAAAATATTATTAAAAAAATCCCCAAAGCCAAATAGATTGGAAATGGAAATACTGTGTTCCTACGTTGCTCTCTTACCCAACTGCACTTGCCCCACCCCAAGCTTTCTCCAAATCTTTCACCGCCGTTCCCATCATAGAACAAAATCAAACCCTCTTTCCCTTCTCAAATACCGAACCCGCTCCAAAAATATATGTTCCCTCACTTTCTTTCCCACAAGCTATTGTATAGACCAAGAAAATTACCAGTCCAGCAACAGCACAAGCTACTCGCACCATTCGTTATTTGAGCAATCCCGGTCTTCCATTGATAGTAAATTTATTACTAACCAAAACCCAGAAACCCAAAACCAAGAACAAGAAGAAAAAAAAATCAAGAAACTCAAAAGACTTTTCACAAACATGTGGTGGGTAGATTTGAAAGCTGCATTGGGCCAAAGAATTAACGTTGAAGGGATTGTTTCTTCAGTGTCAGTGTTCGTTAAAGAGCAACATTTGGCTCTTCCCCATGCATCAGTTCGTGATATAAGGTTTATTGATTGGGCAGAGCTTCATAGAAGAGGCTTTAAGGGTGTTGTATTTGATAAGGATAATACAATAACAGTGCCTTACTCTCTGGCATTATGGGGTCCTCTTGTTTCTTCAATAGAGCAGTGTAAATCGGTCTTTGGCAATGATCTTGCTGTTTTTAGTAACTCTGCCGGTAATTTTTGCTTTGTCTTTTTGTAATATTTTCTGGTTATCATCTCTGTTGATGCTGTTTACTGATAATTTATTGCATTTTCCGTTATTGGTTTAATGAGTTAGGCCTATATGAGTATGATCATGATGGTTCGAAAGCCAGAGCACTTGAGAAGGCTATTGGGATCAAAGTCATAAGGCATAGTAAGTTTTTGGCTGCCAATTTAAGCTCTAATGTTATAGCCAATCTATACACTTCAATGCTTCATAGTTTAATTCATTATTAACGTTGAAAACCTTGATCTTTAGCTGCTTGAGATTCTGGCCGACTAATTTATGTATAATTTACTTGGAAAACACATCAATTCTAAATTTTAATATCCTTGATTCATGTTTGGTTCGCTCTGGGATTCGGAATGGAATTTAAGTCTTGGAATATGATTCCTTTTTTTGGGTTTCATTCACAAGGAATCCTTTTTTTTTTTTTTTTTTTTTTTTTTTTTTTTTTTTGATTTTTTTAATCTGAATAATTTGAATTTATATTGAAATGATATCTATTTTAACCATAATAACCAACAAACTCAATTAGCTATTTGAAAAATATTGGAATAGAATTCTTTGAATTTGGACATCTATGTCCACTCTGATTCCATTTCCAGGGTGAACCAAACATGCCCTTGGTGCTGTGCCTAATCTAAAAAATAGTGATATGGCTTCTGCTAATTATGCTACAGAGGTGAAGAAACCAGCGGGAACAGCTGAAGAAATAGAAAAGCACTTTGGCTGTAAATCATCGCAACTTATAATGGTATATATCACAAACTTTCAAGTGCTTTACTTGTTTTTTCTATTCATTTTAGATGGATAGCGAAATTGTGCTTGTGACAGGTGGGTGATCGACCCTTCACTGATGTTGTTTATGGGAGCCGAAATGGCTTTTTGACTATATTAACTGAGCCATTGAGTCTTGCTGAGGAGCCATTCATTGTTAGGCAGGTTGGTATTCTCCTCTTTCATGCATGACTATCATTTTTGTCATATTCCTTCACCAAAAGAGTGACCAGTTACATAATATATTTCCATGCTTTTTTTGCTGCTATGGTACTTAGTGCATGAGGTTTCAACTTATGAAAAGGAGTTCAGTAGGAGGACTTATTGTGGCCTCAAAATCCCTAACTTCTAGGGTCTTAGCCTAGGGTTTTTGTTCTGGTTCTTTTTCAAGAGAATACATCTAAAAGCTCCATTATTCATTCATGAACATAAACCTAATTCTCCTTATGTCATTGCCTTCTTGGAATCTTATTATGCGCTAGACACATTCATCATGTTCACTGAATGGCTTTTAGATTTTTGTTCAGATTTCAATTCCTGGAACTTATAGAATAGCTGAACACCGTATCCTGAATATTGAAAAAACACCTTTAGTTACTGGATTTTCCATACATATTTCTTAAGGCACTGGATGTCAAAATGTTGCTTGCCTAATGGGCAGAACTACTAGCATTTTAAAGTAAAGGTGTATTTTTAATCCCATTCTCTTCTTCTCCCGTTGGTCCGATAAATGGATTTAGTAGACATATGTAAAATTGAAATTTTTATTTTAAAAATGGAGTAGGTTGGTTATAAAAGATTTAAGTTGAATGGAAGAACAAGGCTTTTTTAAACAGTAAATGTATGTCCTATTTGGAACAATTAGCCATCATTTGATTGGGGACAACTTCATTTGTTGTTTGCTAGACTATTGGAAGTGGTTGCAAAAGATTTACGGTTTTTGGATTTTAGTGAGGATGTAGCTATGAACAAAACATAATAGAGAAAAAAGGTTCATGTAGTAAACCATAGTTAGTCGCTGTTGCCTATTTTGTTTGTTCTATTTATTAATATATCAAATGATTTTAAAATTTTCCTTTAAAAATCTTTTCCACAAAAAATATTTCGAATTTTTTCCCGACTAAATTTTGCTTTGCGTTATATTGACCAGAGTAGATATTGGAAACAAAAGGTTCATACAGCTCCTTAACTAGTTTGGGACATAGGCTTAGTTGTTGTTGTTTTGGCTGCCAGGCTTAACAGGAAGAAATAGCAAGGAAAAGAGAGGGGGGGGGGGGGGGGGGGAGGGGGGGAGAGAGATTTAGATTACTGTCATCTTTACAAATGCAATAGAAAAGAAAAATGAAAAACTTGGTTACAGTGATTGCTAAGAGACTAAGAACAGGGGAAAAAGAGAAGCTACTGTACAAATAGCTGAAGTGTCATTAATTTTATAAATTATGTAGAAGGTGAAAATAAAATTGAGGAATGAAAATAGATGGAGGGAGACTAAGAGAGCATGCATAAGAGACAAACAAGGTTGCAAAGCCATTAGACAGAAAGAGGAGGTAGATCATGAGAGCAGCACATAGTATTGAGCCAAGGAAAATGCTTTTCACCATTTTAGCTAGGATGCCTTTTAAATGATAGAGGCCTGCTTAGAAGAATATCCATTAGTTAATTTCATAGCAGCATATTTCAAAGGAAATAGATGTGCTCTTTGATTTTTTAATAAGATTAAAGCACAATGTTTTCTCCTCAGGTTATTGGGTCTTTTCAAATCAACGGTTATTTGTTGAAATATAAAGCAAGTGATTATTAGGCTCATCATAGTGCTTGACCTAACTGTCTCTTGACTATGTCAACAAAACTGGCCTAGGCATCTTATATAATCATCTTGTAACCTAGGCAGGTGTATGCTTCACATTTGAGATCCAAAGCTTAAAAAGAACATGAAGGCTTAATAACTGTTTTCCCATTTGTCTAGCTGAATATGTTATTAAATTTGTCAATTATGTCACCTAAGAGCTTGCTTGGATGGAGGATTTGGATTGAAGCTCAAAATTATAATTTCAACTCTTATTTTAAAATCTGAAAGAACTGGAATTGGGTAGCTTCTCTATTGAAGAGCTCAAGAGCATTACCCTCCAAATATCATGCTGAAAAAATAAATGAATAAATAAAGACTCCATAACCTGTAGAAATATTAAAAATTTCTTTCAAGTTTGAAACTTAGTCAACCCTGAATTTATCAACCTTATTCAGCATTGGATAATAGCTATCATCATTAAATCAACTGAATCACGCCTTGCAGCCATGTAAGAATAACAATAATTAAATCAATTATGCCTATTTGTTTAACCTACTATGAAATAAGAGTAGTAGAGAAAGAAAGCAACAATGATCTCACACAATAGAGCACAATGAGTTGGTTGTTTTGAAGTGGGGAGCACTTGATTTCATAATAGTGGTAGGAGGTACCAAGTTGGAGAAGAAAGCCAAAGGTTGGCATGTCACAGTAGCGAGGACACTATAGGGACTAGAATAGAAGGCCTTGTTATGGCAAGATCATAATGATATGAAGATAGTGAGTGGCAGGGGAAGTTTGGACAAGGAGGGTGAGATGTTGTGAGAAGGTAAGGCCCAGAATTGCTGGTATTCATTCTCAGTGTCAGTTCTGGTTTCACCGTTCATATTCGTTGGCTAGGGTTGAGGGTTTGATCTTGAAAGGTGAAGCAGTAAGATTCAAAGGGAGAGGTGCATTTGCAGTTATTTTTCAATACCAAGCAATTGGGAAAGGTTTTGTGTCCGTCTCTAAAGCATATTCCAAACAGAGACTGGGCATTTGGGAAATGGGCCGCTTAATTCCAATTTTCATCTCCAATTCCTAGCCCTATCCAATCACTAGAAATGGTGATCTTTAGATAAAATTTTATATCATTAATGTTTGTCAGAGAAATCTTTTCATTGTCAATGCTATATATATGTCAGAAACCCTCTCAATCCTTCATTAATAGCCACTATGCCTTTGCCTTCTTGAATTGTGCATTGATTTTCACATGGGAACATGTTTTTTCCATTCTCTCATATAACCTGTTTGATATTTCATGTGATTAGTTTTTTTCATTCAATATTTTATGCTTGATGTAGCATCTGTTAACATTATTAGTATCGGAAAACATCAGTTGTATGAAATTTTCTTAAGATGCAAGGGAAAGTAAAATGAAGTTAGTGAATATTGAAATGACAATTGTAGTTTAACAAGTTAGTTTATTTATGTAGCTTCACCTTGCAGAGAAGGTTTATGCTTTAGTTTTATTGCAATTTTTGGAGATAAAAAAGAAACAAAAGGGAAAAAGAGTAGATCGTTATAGCTGCATTTCAATATTGGTTCTGATTGAGATGTAAAAAATGTTCACAGGTGAGGAAACTAGAGTTGTCACTTACCAACCGATGGTTTCGGAGAGGAATGAAGCCAATTTGTCATGGTCTACTGCCAGATGCCTCACAATGTGTTAAAAAAGATGTACAACCTCTGTAAAAAGGTCAAAAAAATACACACAGCTATGAACAATTCTTTCCTTGGTTATTTCATCCCCCTTTTTTCCCCGAAAGATGTTGTAGTCAATGCTTTTTTTTTAGTAAAATTTTTAAGATTGACCACAATCTGAATCTGAAAATTCAAGAGAGGAATATAATAGAAATCCAGTTTTGCATTGGAGTACCTATTCTGATAGAATGACTTATCTTCATCCTATATTTATTGCTAGTACAATTGGTCCTGCATTTTTATAGGGCATATTTGGGAGCCACTCATGCAGGAATAATGAGTTGCTGCTAATATTCATAATGTAATTATTTCATCACAAAAGTTGTCATTTCATTTAAAGATTTAATTGTTTGAGTGAAAAGACATGATTGTTCTCTTTCTTATAAATTCCACATCATTTAAAGAAATAAGCAATCTGCTCTCAGCCCATCTCTGCCCAACAACTAAATTTTTCCCTACATAAGAGAAGGCTAATGTCATTCTTGATACTGTGGATAAATGTGAGAATAATAGAATTTTGGATAGTGCCTTTAATGAAATTTGAATATCTTGAAATAACATTAGTAATGACCAATTAAAAAAATTATATTTTATTAGTTGATTGAATATAATTTATTAAAATTATTTTTAAACAAATACATATAGATAATTAAGTATTTCAAAATTTTAAGTTTTATTTTTTAAAAATTTATTTTTTAATAAATATATATGATAATGAAACATTTGAAAATTTTTATAATTTTCTTTTTAGATTTATTTTTTAAATATTTAATTATGTTTTTATTATAATTTAAAATTGTCACGACCCGAAACCATGGGCCGGACCGGCACTAGGGCCCAGGTAAGCTTAAGGCCCCCGAGGCCCGTAGTAAGCCTGAATCAATAAAATTCTCCTTTCTCAATATAAATTTCAAACATTTAGCCCATACTACTAGAAAAATAAACCTCAAGATTTTATTAAATCTCGGCCCAAATTCATCATCTACAACATTTCATAGTTCGGGCCCAATTAACAATACATCACATTTCTAATATGGATTCACAAAATTATTTCGTCTATATTAATACACGACTAATCGTATGTAAATTCTACAACTGCGGAGTCACTAACTATTTGGTATACATAGCTTTTCTTTTTATACATATAATTACATTGTAAAATAATTATAAAACTGGGAAAATTTTCTTCTAGTCCTGCGGCAAAGGAACATAACTTAACCGAATTAAAGAGAAATTTACTTCCTAAAAAGTTAAACAAGATATGTGAGCCTTCTAAGAAGTAATACCTATAGCACAACACACTCATTCACACAAATGAATAAATATATCAATCTAGTCATCCGACTAGTTATATGCTCACGCAGCCAGTCACACAAATGGCATATCATCAGCACTCACAATCATAAACATCTTCATGTAATCACATCACGTGGAAATTAGTCAGTGGCGCCACCTGAAACCCCAACGAGCCGTCCTCACACATGGCTCGCCCTCTCATACATGTGCACCAGGGAGCCGATCCCCCATACGGCCAACTGGTCTAATCCTCACTGACCAGTCCTCTCATTATTTTTCCATTCTCTCGTTTCTTTTCCATACCAACAGGAGGCAACCCGGTGGTCTCCATCCAATCTAGATCATCAAGTGCTCACAACAGGAGGCCACCCTGCGGGCTACAATCAAATCTAGATTGTCAGGTGCGCAACAACAAGAAGCCATCCTGTGAATTCCCATATAATCTATATCATCAGGTGCACAAGGGGGCGCCGATCTCCCATTTTCCCGGCCGACGGTCAAATGTCAAATCATAATCGGATCCATATCACAGACCGTCCTCACAAACCCATGGTGGTCCACTTCATCCCAATTCCACACAAACAAGGCATAACATATTCACAGCACAGGTAATCAAACAATGCAATCAAATGCAGACATATTGATCAGTTGAGCATCATAATGCAATGCACAATTAGGCATTCATTCTTAAATACAATTAAATAATTAAATAAATGATATTAACAACAACAAAGATAAAATAAATAATAATAATAATAATAATAGTAATAAACAATGATAATCAAAATAAATAAATAATTGAATAATTAAATAAATAATAATGATAATCATAAAATGATTAGAGCACTATATTTATTATGTATTGAGTTATAGAATTAATCTAAATAAATTTATTAATTATGTTATTACTTACAACTAATCTAATTTCTATTGAAATTTCGGCAGCACCTCCCCTAAAAGTAGGACTATCTACCTGTTTAAATATCACAATAATATCATATATATATCAATCAATACACACAGCCCATCCGTCGGGCAACTCACAACAACATTTCACATCCGCCACATTCGTAACTCAACATCTGTTAAGCTCTTGTATCAACAAATAATCAATTCACATATTAATAACTAAGAATTCCAAATCAATTAATTAACAATTTATATTAACTATTAACCTCCAGACGATATTCATTAAAGTTCCTAAATTAGCTTACATAAATATTAGCTAAGAATTAAAATTTTTTTTTTTTTTTTTTCAATATCAAACCTCCTAAATATAATTATAGTTCATGTAATTTATTTGACAAAGTTCTAAACTCATTTGCAATTACATTATTCTAAAATCCTAAACCAATTAACTAAATATATTCCGCTATCGCAAAATCCGCATACTAATCAATTTAATTTAATGACAAAGGACTAAAAATGTTCTATATATATTTAGGCTATTCCAATAACCTAATTTCTTATTATTCAATTTAATTTACTTAATTACTCAATTAAATTTAGTAATTAACTAATTCAGAATTTATACGAAAATTGAGAATTGAGTTTTAGGGCGTACCGATTGAAATTTGGGCGACAATTCCACGATCCTCGCGAAGAGAGGAACATTCTGTCCCTTGGTGCCTCACCGGAGGCTCGCCGGCCGGTCGCCGGACCGCCGCCGTATCCGCCGTCCACGGTGGCCGGAAAATCGACTTTTACCCAGAAATTTGTGACTCGCACACCAAAATGCTCGAAATCTTATGGGGACTCCAATCGCGTGTTCCATTTGAACTGGGTGTGCCTGCTTTAGCCGGAAATGGCCCCGACAGTGGCTTCGCCACTGCCATTAATGGCAGCTCCGTCATCCGAGCTTCATCGCCGGAATTGTTGGGGGAAAAAAGATCTCCGAGAAGAGGGGAGTCGACCGAAGCGTGTCCCTCGACCTCAAGCTGCCGGAATCGGCGTGGATCGCCGGAAATTGGTGAACACGAACTGTCCAGGAGAACAGCTCCGTCTCGCTCCCATTGAAGCTCTTTCCGCGCGAGAGGAGGCTGGAAACACGACCACCAGTACCAGACGAGCCGACCGCCACCTCGCTTTCGTTGAGCGGTGGCCGGAAACGAGAAGGAAAGGGAGGAGGAGGCTGCTGTCGCACGCCCAGAAGAAGAAGGAGAGAGGAAGAAAAGAAGAAACCAAGTCGGTTTCTAGATCATTCCGGTTCGATTCGAACCGGTTTGATCTGATTCAACAATTTGGCTCGATTTTGCTTGATTCTCGAGTTTTTCCACTGGTTTTCAAGTTATTCGCGTGGTTTTCGAAAAATCAATTTGATTTTCGGATCCGGTTCGATTTATTTTGATTATTTTAGTTAGGTTCCATAACATTTCCTCCATTTAATTAATATTAATCATATTGATAGAGTTTTATATTATTTCTCGGGAAATTTAAAGGTTCTCGAATCGGAATTTCCAATAGAATATGTTTGGGCTTGGGCCCAATTGGCAAATTTGGGCTCAAATTAAAATTGTTTGGTATTTACAGCCCATACCGTCAACATTCGGATTTTTGATTTAATAAAAATTCTAAATTTTTGAAAATAAAATTACGGGGTGTTTCAAAAATATTTTATTTGGGAGAGATTAAAAAAGTATTTTATTAAAATATTTTATTTGGGAGAGATTAAAATATTTTATTTGGGAGAGATTAAAATATTTTTTATAATATTTTTTTATGTTTATATAATTTGATTGAATTTATTTTTTAAAAAATAAATTTTCAAATAAAATATATATTATTAAATCTTTCGAAATTTTTAACTTTTAACTTTTTATAATTTATTTTTAAATAAAATGAAAAGGTGTGTGGGATGGCATTTGAAAATTTTAATTTTAAAAATATATTTATATAATACTAAATTATTATATCTAGGTATCTATAATATTGAATTGTATTGTATAAAGCTTTGGTATTAAGCATAAAAAAATGGTAAAAAAAAAAACGTGAGAAAGGGACCGAATTAATCTGAGTTGGTGAAGAATAATAGAGAACGGAGAGAGGCATAGTGCCACATCCACAGGCTTCAGGTCATCCGCTTTCCAGAAGGCCTCTTATTTTATTTGTTATTAATTTTTATTTTATTGCAAAAACTCCAATTTTATGAAAAACACATTACTTGGATGACTTTTCCTCAAAAATTTAAAAGTTTAAAATCATACTTAAAAGCAAATTCAACTGTTTCAAGTATGAAGTCTTAGTACTCATCTTCAAGTACCTTAAACATGTTAGTTATGTGCTCTATAGTCAATTTGATTGATTATATTTTAAATATAATATTTCATATTAATAAATGCATTTATTTATTTTTTATATTCTATTGATTGAATCTTGGTAAAAGATAAAGTCCATGAGATAATACTGTTTTGTGAAATAAATTATAATGTGGCTATAATTATGAGTTTTATATTTGCATTAAAGCAATGTCTCTAAATATTCCTGTCAATATTCTCCTTATTATGGGACGATAATTAGAGATGTTGAGATTGATACATATTATGTTCTTTTTTTAAGAAAGTAGCTGTTTCTCATAAGCTGAGATATGTGATATCTAGAACTAATATATAGGTGCTTGTTATTTAAACAAGTCCACTGAATTGACCTGCATGAAAATTCCATATAAAGAGTTACTTATGTTTATGGAATTCTCAAGTGATAGTTGTGTAAGTGATCTTTTAACTTGAAATTACTAAGCTATCTTATTGGGGATGACTATATTTTGATTATTCGTTCACATTATTCATTCATGAATAATAAGCAATGGTTTTTTGGTCATGGTAGAAATTATCTAGAAATACTTGTGTAATTAAGAGATGATTCATTAACCTAAATAAATCAGGAAAAATGCTCTAATTGTTTCCTACTAGTATTGACTAAGAAATCCTTGCGCAACGTAGAATGAAATTAGCAAATTAGATTTGAAATTTCATTCAAATAATCAAAGACTAAGATTAAGAGAACTAACATGGTTTAGTAAAGCAGACACACTCTATGCCTAATTACTAAATCAGAACATTAATGATGAAGAGATATTAATTACACTGATAAATCATGCAATGAAAGGTTAAGTCAAACCACTTTAACTTTTCAAATATTTGATAGAATGAAATTAGCAAATTAGATTTGGCATTCACATTCAAATAATCAATGGCTAAGATTAAGAAAACTAATATGATTTAGTTAAGCAGACACACTCCATGCCTAATTACTAAATCAGAACATTAATGATGAAGAGATATTAATTACACTGATAAATGATGCACTGAAAGGTTAAGTCAAACCATTTTGATTTTTCAAATATTTAGGTAGTCTTGACATGTTGCTAAACAATATACTTGACATTCAAATATTAATTAATTAATTAATTAATTAATATTTATTGTCAAAATATTTGAGACCTAGAAGGTCACACACATAAGAATGGATATGAGAAAGTGAAAACGAGAAATTGAATAAAGTATGACTTGATTACAAATTAGTTTTGGGACATTAAGGAAAATTTGTAATTTATATTTAATTACAATTTTATCTAAATTATTAAGTATTTACTTAATCGATTTATCACTAAAATTTATTAGATGAATTTTAGATTAAATAAACATAATATTTTAATTATAATTTATTTATTTAAATAGTTAAATAAATAAATATAATTTATTAAATTGAAAATCCCATTATTATATGTATTGTGATTTATTTATTTAAATTGTCTAAATAAATAAATAGGCCCATATATATTTTTGTTATAATTTATTTTATTTAAAAGATTCAAATAAATAATTATAATTTATTTATTTATAATATAGGGTTTTCAAATATAAGATTTAAGATACAGTCTAACTAGAAGTTATTGTTTAGACCCACAAAACTAAACATAGAGCCTAAGATAGCTAGCACCATCGTACGCACTAACCTCTCAATCATCTAAAATAGTTTTAGAGTTTTTCGATTATCCATTTTTGTGGATACCATTAGAGTCCAGACACTTGAACGGTTTGTGATTTGCGACAACCAAGCCGCATAGAACAAAGTTTCGAAGAATATACAAAATAAGCATTCTTCTAAACAATTTTTATTGCTTTAATCGTTTGAACAAATCCTGTTGGTATAATTATTTTTGTTATAATTATCTCTTTCCGCTGCGTATTATTGATATTGAAACTCAACAATGGTATCAGAGCCATCATTTAAACATTTAAGATGTAAGATAATATGTTAATTTTTGGGATTAAGCTCGAATTAATTTGTGTGCAGAGATTTGATGTTTGAAGAAATTAAAGACGAGTGTTTTTTGAATTTTTCAGATCTGTTTTTCAAATTAAATTTGATTTAATATGTTAATTAAAGATAAGTATTCTAAATAATTTTTATTATTTTAATTATTTAAATGGACCTATATTGATATAATTATTTTTGTTATAATTATTTCTTTCCGCTGTATATTATCAATATTGAAATCTAACAATAATATCAGAGCTATCTTTTAAACTTTTGAGGTATAAAATAATATATTAATTATTGAGATTAAACTCGAATTAATTCGTGTGCTGGGATTTGATGTTTGACCAATTAAAGACAGGTGTTTTGTGAATTTTTTCATATCTGTTTTTGAAATTAAATCTGATTTAATTAAATAAAAAAAAATTGATTTGGAAATTTTTGACGAAGAAAACAGAGGTTGCAATCCACCGATCGCCGACAACCGTGAGCCGCGGGCGGTAGCACTGCGTCCTGCGAGCGCTCCGGCGATGGCCCGGTGAAGCTGGAATGGGTTCTGCGTTTTTCAGTTTAAATAAAAAAAACGGATTCCGGCGAGGACAGCGCCGCTCGAGGCCGGAGATGGACGGTCCATGGTGGTGCGACCACAGCTGGACCATCTCCTAGCCGAGCAGGCGCCGTCGGTGGCTGGGTATGGAGGTGCGGCGCTAGGTTTCAATCGGGAACGTTTTTTTTCGGTTCTGTGAAGAAGATGATCACAAAAGTATGTTTTGGTCCCTGACTATTTTCCAGTTATTCAGTTAGATCCAAATCTGTTTTAATTTGTTTTCAATTACATCCTGAAATTAATTTTGATTTGATATTTTAATTGATTTGGAATTAATTAAATTTTGAGGGTCATTAAAATTAATTTTCAGTAATTAAAATTGATTTTAGAATATTTTCTAATATAGTTAGAAAAGAAAATTAAAATATTTTAATTTGTAATAAAACTATTTTGTGCATTTATTCCTAATTAGATTAGGAAATAAATTAAGTTCTTTATTAATTCTAATATGATTAGAATTAGTAAAATTGATTTATAAAATAATTTTATAAATTCTAAAGTTAGTTTTAATAAGATTTGATATATGAATACAATTGTTTTATTCATAAATTAATTTAAAAAATATCAAAAATAAAATTTTAATTGTTAAAATTTTATTTTCAGCACATGAGACCAATAATTAATATATATTAATATTAGATAATATTTAAATGCATTTAATATGATTATTATGCATGATGGGTGATTATGGACATTAGCAAAGACCTATGTGATTGTCTTTTTATATTTGGTTGAATGGTTTATGTAATTTTTAAATAGGGCCTGCGATCTCTGATTCTCTTTTATTTTGTATTGTAAAATTTCTTATTTATTTTATTTAATTATGTAATAGTTAGATAATTAGAATATGTAAATAAGATATTATTTTGTAACCCAAGAAGAAAAGAAGAATCCTTTTGATACCCATCTACCCTAGAGATATCCTTAAATCTTTATTACCCTATACCCAGTATTTGGTATTCTGAAAATTTCGCTCAAATCAGTGTAAGATAACACTTTGGTTTCATCCTCAATTTTTACAGAAATCGTCTCTAAACTAGTGGCTTTGAGAGAGCCATAAAACTCCTTTACCAAACTCTCATAGCAAGGTCTATTTAAAGACAAAAACTCCATCCATCCCTGGAACTCAAATAGTTCCCTAAAGTTGAATTCTTTTTTTCCAAAGAACTTCTAGTCAATAACATATGAACGCATAAGAGGATAGGGAGATAAAATGGCTTTACCTTTGCTGCAAGAACCAGAGACCTGTTCCTTCGGTTTTTCTTCCCCTTTTGATTTTTCCATTCTACTTTTCGATTTTTCTTTCATTGAACTCAATTCCTCAACGGATTTCTTCTATCCTGATTCTTTCTTTTCGTACTTCTTAAATAATCTCTTAAAAAGTTAAAGTTCTTATTCTGTTAAAGAATCAGAGGAGGAAGAAGTAGAACTTGATCTAGCCATGGTTAGGGTTGTTGAGGCAGAGTGTGTTTAGGGTTTCGATTGTGAGAAGGGGATAGAGAAGAGAAAACAGTTTTAATAGAGAAGAAAAGTGATTAATTTAGAGAAGTTATAAAATTTAGGAAGAAAAGAAACACTTAAAAGAGAAGTTATAATAAAGAAGAAAATTTAAAGGAATAAAAAAGATTTTAAGGAAAGTTAAACTGAGAAAAGAAATATTTGAAAAAAATGCCGCCAAAAACTAAAACAAAAATAAAAATAAAAAAAACACAAAATAAAATAAACACTCAACAAAATAAAATAAAAGAAATCGACTGTTTTTAATTTTGTCTAAAAAATAGAATCTGATGATGATATTAGAATTTCACATCAAAGCATTATGCATTTCTGTTAGACAAAAACGTTTTTCAAACTCACACAGAATAGAATATTAAAACATAACACAGAGTAAGTCTTTCAATCTCAAATATAGAAAGCATTTTAGAATATACTTACAGAGTTTTAAAGTTAAGAGTTTAGAATTAACATATTGAGTTCTCTTCTAATTAAGTATAGTTGGCTTTCAATTAAAGGTTTAGTAAAGATATCTGCCAATTGCTTTTCTGTAGGAATAAACTCAATCACTATATCACCTTTTTGAACATGATCACATATGAAGTGATGTCTAAGTTCTATGTGCTTGGTTCTAGAATGCTAGACTGGATTCTTAGATAAGTTGATGGCGCTTATGTTGTCATATTTAATTGGGACTGTTTCTAATTTCACGCTGTAGTCTACCAATTGTTGCTTGATCCTCAGAACTTGTGCAACACAACTTCCACCTGCAATATATTCTGCTTCTACAGTAGAAAGAACAATAGATATCTATTTCTTATTAAACCATGATACAAGGGCCTACCTAGAAACTGGCAAGTTCCAGATGTGCTTTTTCTATGTATTATGCTTCCTACAAAATCAGAATCACTATACTCAACACGATCACATGTATCACCTTTAGAATACCACAGACCCAAATTAGAAGTTTCACAAAGATATCTTAGAATTCTTTTTACAGCAATTAAATGAGATTCTTTAGGACATGATTGAAATCTAGCACGTAAACAAACACTAAAGTGAATGTTAGGTCTGCTTGCAGTTAGATATAAAAAAGAACCAATTATACTTCGAAACAATTTAATATCCACATCCTTTCCTTTTTCATCTTTTTCTAATTTTGAGAATGGACTCATTGGTGTACTACATACCTTGACATTCTCCATTTTGAGCCATTTCAAAAGTTCTCGAGTATACTTGCCTTGGTTTATGAAAATTCCATTTTCACATTGTTTGATTTGAAGTCCAAGGAAGAAATTTAATTCTCCCATCATACTCATTTCAAACTCACCCTACATAATCTTAGAAAATTCCTTACAAAGAAGGTCATTAGTAGAACCAAATATTATGTTATCAACATAGATTTGCACAACTAGAATATTATGTGCTGTATTTTTAATAAATAGCGTAGTATTAACTTTTCCTCTAAAAAAACCATTTTCTAATAAAAACTTAACTTTTCATACCAAGCTCTATGAGGTTGCTTCAAACCATAAATAGCTTTAGTAAGTTTGTAAACATTATTTGGTTTATCATAAACTTAAAAACCGGGTAGTTGTTCTACATACACTTCTTCATTTAGAAAACCATTTAGAAAAGCACTTTTCACATCCATTTGATATAACATAAAGTTTTTAAAGCATGCAAATTCATAAACCATTCTAATGGCCTCAAGTCTAGCAACCGGAGCAAAGGTCTCATTAAAATCGATGCCTTCCTCTTGGTTATACCCTTGAGCCAGTAATCTTGCTTTGTTTCTTATAACATTACCTTGTTCATCAAGCTTATTTCTAAACACCCATTTGTTCCAATAACAGAATTGTTTTTAGGTCTAAAAACAAGTTTCCAAACTTGGTTTATCTCAAATTGATTTAGTTCTTTTTGTATAGCAAGAATCCAACTTTCATCATTTTGAGTCATGAATACTGAATATGCGAGTTTGAGATTTATTGACAAATGATGTATGAATCCCATCCCATGCAATTTTGGAAGTAGTTGTTGTAGCAAGAGGCAAGAGTATGATCACCTGATGCCATTAAGGCATTAGAAATCAATTGATCTTGGCGAAACCAGATTTTATAAAATAGATTAGCAACCCCCCTAGCATTTTTTGTGATCATTTTGGCGGAGCTGGATAGGAACCATCAAGATGTAAGTATAGATTATGTCCATAATGAGAGACGAGACTTGTGCTTTTCAAGTAGCAAATTGGCACTACCAATGAGTTTGATGGGGAGCTGAGATGCAATGTTGAATTGAGTTAATTGGGAGGTTGAATCTGCTGAAAAAGTTGAAGTGTTTGGGTTTAGGATAGTTAGTTGTGTTTGGGGTGGCCATGAAAAGGGAAAGTAAAGAAAAAAAATTGAATCGATTACTCGTTTGAGTTATTGATTTGCTCTGATGCCATAAAAGATAAAAATATTCTACAATATTTTGTATTGTATTTATATTGGATCAGATGAGCTTTAAACACATGAGAAAATCTAATTATATCTTCAATAAAATAGATTACATGTTTAAAAGAATCAAGAATACAAACAATCAAATAATAACAGAATAAATAATGAAGCAACTGAAATATTGGAGAGAGAAGAGAGATGAAATCAAATCTGAAATGGGCACCACGTCATTCTCTATTATAAAAAACCTCTAATTAAACCACCGCTCGACGCTAGCTTATTCAAACCTTTTACAGCCCCATCCGTATTTAGCTTACACCCGCCTGAAGGGGGAGGAGACCATGTGAGCATAACCGTATTGGCTGAGGTCAAGTGAGGCATAGCCAAAGAAGGAGCAAAATTTTCCAGAAAAAAAATACCAAAAAACACAGTCCAAGGTACTCCCATCATGACAGTATTATAACGCAAATTCCGCTGAAACCAAGCTTCGAAACTGATGGAAGAAGGGTCAAAGAACTCGCTGCCTGTTTCTTCTGGAACAAACTTACGCCATATGGCTTTAGCAGTTACACAGTCCCGCAGCAAATGAGATAGTAAAACATTATTATCATTTTTTTTTTATTAGAAAAAGTATTATATCAATTTGTTCCCACTATTATGAAAGCAATTATACAAATAAATAAATAAATAAAAGTCGTTACTTATGAAAATAAATAGTTCCTACTACAAACATGAAGTTTATATTAAAATAAATCATTTTAATAACATAAATTCTTGGTAAATTAATCACATCTCTCTCTATACTTGGAAGAAACTCTGATAGGCATTCCATGTGCAGGGAATGGAAGAGGATCCATAGTAATTTGCTCATCAGGGTATATTAATGACCATTCATAACCAGTTACCGCATAATGCACAAAAATTAGGATATTAAGCTTAGCCAATTGGTATCCTGCACAAAGTCTTGGTCCTCCTCCGAAAGGAAGATAGACATAAGGTGGAATTTCCTCTTCAAATCTACTTGGATTGAAACTCAGTGGATCCTCAAAATACTGTTGGTTGTAGTGTGTCCCATGTGTTGTCCATAACACTTTCCATCCTCTGGGAATTGTAAAACCTCCATAGTTAATGTCTGTAATTGCTTTTCTGAAGGAGCCAAAAATGGGAGGGAAAAGTCTCATGCTTTCACGTGCTACTTGCCATGTATACTTCATCTTTTTTGTGTCTTCTAATGTTATTCTCTCGAGAGGTTTTTTTTGCTTCATTATCTCAATGTGCTCTGACCAGAATAATTAATACTATTATTTAAGAGAAGGAAAATGATAAATGTTAATTTAAGTTAATTCGGTACAAATTGAATAAATTAATATCATTTGATTGACTTTTAGTTATTTTTGAGCAAATTTAATATTATTTTTTCAGCTTTAAAACTCGTATCAAATAAAAAAATTAATTTTTTTTATTTAAAATTGAAAAGGAACTAAATCGAACTGAATTCCTTTTACAATCGATTTGATAGGCTCAGGGAACTATGTTCAACTTTGAATACTTTCAAAAAAAAGCAATGAATAAATATTTTATAAAAATGATAGAAAATTATTATTTAAATATTTTATTATATATAATAATGTTTTGGGGCTGGAAAAATTATTGTAAATATGAGATTTCTGCTTTCTATATTATTAAAAAATAAACAAATTAATCAAATTATATTATTAATTGGCATTGTAATCTGATTTGCATTGTAATCATGATTAAATACTCAAAATATTATGCTTAAAGTTGGATAATGAAAAAGGATATATTTTTCTCAAAATCAAATTTAAAATAAATTATCTATAATACATGTGTGAAAACTAAACTATACCTTGGAGGAGGAGAGAAAGAGAGTGTGGATGCTGGGCCAACATCTTGAATGTCATAGCAATGGCAAAGGAGGTTGTATCATGAGCTGCAAAAACTAACAAAACGACATTATCAATAACTTCTTCTTCACTAATCTCTCCACGAATCATCCCTCTAAGCAATTGATCGAGTAACATTCCCTCTTCTTCTTTTTCCAACCCTTCTTCCATTTTCTTCCTCTTCTCTCTTACTACTTCAACCAAAAACTTCTCTACTGCCTTTCTTGCCTTCTTCGCTTTATAAAACCTAAACCCAGGAAATGACAACGCCAGTGCAAAAACACCATCCAAAATTTTCTCAAAAGTAGTGAAAATTCCAGAGTTAGCTTTTATACCTAACAAGCACTCAAAAACTATAGTAAATGTCAAAACTTTGGTAGAATTGTAGAGACTGATCGTGTTTATGCTATTCTTGTTATTGTTCCAATATTTCTGTAAGTGCAACTCGACTGAATTGCATATTTTTGGGACTAAAGCCTCTAGCCCTGCACTGTTAAGGCTAGAGGCTATGAACCCACGTAGACATCGATGCCTATCTCCTTGTTTTTCCATGATGGAGTTCTTACCCATTAGTTCAACTGAAGTGCTTGGCCATGAACTTACTACGACCTTGAATTCATTGGCCAAGAAAAACTTGTTAGCTTCAGCGCCATTTACTACAATTGTTGGCCAACCCATTAGCCTTGTTTTGAATATTTTGCCATATTTTGTAATCCGAGGCTCGACAAAGTCCTCGAACAATCGGTTCTTGCGTTGTGATTTGAAAAACTCCATTGTTTCTCCAATCCAAGGAAATCCCATTTTGCCTGGTGGGAGTTTTCTTTTACTTTGGCTATTATAGTTCAAGAAAATAGTATAAAGGATTAAAGATAATAACAAGGAAAAGAAAACCCATGAAAATGAGTAGCTTGTGA
Organism: Jatropha curcas; assembly: GCF_041381405.1. Lineage (NCBI taxonomy): Eukaryota > Viridiplantae > Streptophyta > Magnoliopsida > Malpighiales > Euphorbiaceae > Jatropha > Jatropha curcas. The sequence goes on from NC_143154.1 coordinate 19,788,692, forward strand.
TTTCCATGTTTGTTTCTAAGATCTGTCCAAAATTCAAATCTATAATAGTTTGATATATATATATATATATATAGCTAGCTAGATATTATCAAGCGGAACTTGTGTTCATATACATGTGATATGGTATGCCATCAAAATAATCAGCACCATAAGCTTTTTCTTTTCTTTTAAGATAGGAATATGCTAACCAATATATTTCGCACATTCTATAAACAGTATGAGATCTCAAAAGATCAGTCCTCACATTCTGCAATATTAGAAAATCCACACCCCATTTCTATGGTTTAGATTTCTAACCTGATGAAAAATTGAGAGTAACGTGTTTAACTCCTTGGTTTTCTAAATGGAGCTAGAAATACCATTTTTTTCATTGGTTTGGTTCATAGGTGGAATCATGGACCCAGTCTAATTATATTTTTTCTATGCAGTAATATCACTATTATAGTGGAGTATCGGAAGTAGAAAATTTTTTTGGATGTTAATTTATAAATTTTAAAATAAAGAGGTTTAAATAATTAGTAAATTAAATTTGAGGATTTTAATTTATATATGTATATTTTTTTTTATAAAAAAAGAGAGATTAATTGATTCATCTTTTTCCACCTTTGATTTAATCGACCTATTTTAATCATAAAATTTACATTTTATTATTCGGATAAATAATTCTTCCAGGTAGATATTAATTACTTCAATTAATATATAAAGTGATATTTTAAATCTCACGTTGATTATAGAATATGTAAATTACATAGGTACAGGTTAGCATGTGTTCATATATTATGGTTTTTTACATGAAGGGATATATCATGTCTCTGATCTATGCGTCTTATCTATTTTTTGTTTAACCAATAAAAAATATTTTTTAACTTATACTGTATGAGTTTTCCATTCACAATCATCACCACAGAATACACAGATTCTTTTGGATCCCAGGTCCATTGTGGAGAATGTATATGAGGATTTAGCACATGTTTATAAAATTGCTACAATTTCGAAAAAATTTTGAAAATTATTTTTAAAATAAAAAATATATTTTTTAGAAAATAGATTCTAAGCTACTTATTTCTTAACTTTTGATCATAATATCGAAAATATTAAAATATTTAATTAGCAGTAGTCAACAATGATGAATGAGGTAATTACAAGATAGTGATCACGAATGTATGTTTATTTATATTTTGCTCTTCAAGCACATGTGTGGCATTCAACATTGGCAAATCTCTTATCATAAAAGTCATCAGTCGTCATCCCCTCTTCGAAATTTAATTATTTGTTTGGCTCGGTATCCCTGAAAATCAGGTAAGTACATTTTTCCATCTGTATACATGGCGGTGGAGATTATTTTTTTGTTAGGAAGTCAAAAATTATGGTCAACTAGAAGCTCGGGTTTAATCATGAGTCCCTGTTTCATCTTATCACAACCACTTGTTTTTTTGGTTGAACCCATAAAGTTTAATAATTTTTTTTTAATGGACCGAATTTAATTTTTTATAATAATTTCAAGTCAGTTAACAATAATAATCCTTAAAATTTTTAATTTTTATAGATAAAATATTCATTCGATATAAATTATTATAACTTTTAAAATAATAATTTTCACATCGTTCAACTATTTAATAAGCGTATGATTGATCTAAATTTATATATTGAGGTGTTTAATAAGTCAATTGAAGCATTTAATAGGTATAATATTTTAAGTTGAAAATTTCAATAAGTCAAAGTGAAAGTTAAAGTTAACTTAAAATTTTTTGAGAAAAATAAGAAATTGAATTTATGTATTCAATTTTTTAAAAAAAAAAACATCAAACAATAAATTAAATATATTTTAACAATAATTTTTCCATACTTAAAAACAAAAAGTAACAATTATATTAGACAAAAATAAGGAAATATTTATCCAAACCTTAACATAAACAAGGGAAAGATATGAGTTTATCCCCATATTTTGATGTAATTAACTATTTTGTCTTTGTATTTTAAAAATTACACTATTTTATTGTTGAAATTTGTCCTTGTCAAACAAAATGACCCTTTCCTCTATTTTTTGAGATTTAAGTTGTTAATGCATCCAAACTCCAAGGATAAAATAGTGTAATTTTTAAAATGCAATGGCAAAATAGTTAATTATGTCAAAATATAGGGAGAAAAATATAATTGTTGTCCTTTTAATTCATATATATATATATATATATATATATATATATATATATATAGGGTTAGTCCTGTAATTGCACCAACATTTAACGACTTAAAACAGAATAATAATTTCATTTAATAGATTCAAACTACAAGGATAAAGTATTTGATTACGTCTAAATATAGGGACAAAAATGCGATTTTACCTATATATATGTGCTATTTGTCTTCTATTTTCCATTTTTTAAGGATTAATAAGTAATTTTTTTGGCAAAACACATATTTAAACCTTTAAATTTATCCAGTTTTGCGTGTTTAGCTTTGAACTTTTACATGTGGAGATGTGGCCTTTCAATTTTTTTTTTTTTTTTAAAGTCCTTATTTAATTAAGAGAAAACATAAATTCAACTTGCTAAATAGTAAAAAAAAAAAAGAAAAAAGAAAACTTATGATAATAATGTGATAAATGAAAATCTCATATTTTCATTTGAAAATCAAAATAAAAGTAAATAAAAATTAAATAATGCCAATTTTTCTTTTTTAAAGTCATAAATAAAAAAATTTCTATCATTCTTTTGTCTTTCTTCTTTCTTTTAGCTAAAGATGATCTGATCTCGTTGAATAGTAATTTTACATTTCCATATTAATAAATAAAGATAGAAAAATGAAAGGGTTCAATATTAATAAATAAAAGTCGAATGGCCTAATGGGTAAAATTCGATGAATTAGACTAATTTTTCCCGTTTTCCACAAAAGATGAACACAAACAAAATAAAACAAGTCTGTGCAGCAGTGAGAAATTATAACATGCAATCAGTTGCATTGATTTAATTATATTAATGAAAAATACATAATTAAATTGTTCCTTGATTTAAAAAAATAAAAAACCTTGTGGCATGTCCAACTTTAAGGGTGTTCTGTTACACCACAAATTTTTTTGTTTTTAATATAATTATGCTCCTTACCAAAGCTGAGAAAACGTGTGCAATACACACTAGAGATATTGTCCAAACCAATCAAAATCACAGATTTAAAAGATTGATGATTTGGTTTGATTTATAGAACTTAATTGAAAATTTGGTTCAGTTTATGATTTTTGAGTTAAAATCACTAAAATCGAACCAAATCATCTCACACACATGTGTTGGAACTTTTAAATGGTAAATAATTTAATTTAATTTTTGAATGGAAATTTTCTTTGCATTGAATAATAATTTATGTTGGATCGTAAATTATGAGATTAGTTTATATTAGATAGTAATTAAAGTATAATTTCATATTAATTAAATAAATTATATATTTATTTGTTCAATATTCATGTAAAATAAATTAATACATATTATATATAAATTATACGTGAGTGTGAATACGTATTTACATTCTCATATAACTACAAAGCAATTATAAGAAGTGCGGTTGAAACCTATAATTGATTAATCAAGAATCTGAACTAAAACTAGAAAGGTTAAAAATGACTTTTAACTGGAACTATTGATAGTGTTTTGGGATAATTCGGAGAGGCATTAGAAATTACACTCTTAAGTTTTTCAAAGGTATAATTGCATGCTCAAATCCGATTTGAAGCTAATCCGAACGGAGCAATAGAAATTAGACCAGAAGATTGAAACAAGTCAAAGGAGGTCAAAGGATCTGAGTTTAGTATTATCATTACTTTAGTCGAGTATCGGAAGTAGTAAATTTTTTTCAGAGGTTAATATATAAATTTTAAAACAAAGAGGGTTAAATAAGTATTAAATTTGAGGATTTTAATTTTTTTTATATTATATATATATATATATATATATATATATATATATATATATATATATATATATATATATATATATATATATATATATATAAATTTTTTTTAAAAAAAAATTAAGTTATTCATCTTTTAAGACTCTAGATCCGCCTTTGATTTAATCGACCTATTTTAACCATAAAATTTACATTTTTATTATTTGGATAAATAATTCTTCTAGGTAGATATGATTACTTCAATTAATATATAAAGAGATATTTAAATCTCTCGGTGATCATAGAACTAGTCGTAATATCTTGCTTCACGCACGAGTGAATAAATATAATTAGAAATAGTAAATTGTTAATTATTTGATATTTTTTTATAACAATAATAGAAAAAATGCATATTCAAAGATTATCTTTAAAAAAAACTCTCATTTTTTTAATCCCATTACCAAATAGGATAGCTCCATGTAGTGAACTTTTAGTGGTAAAGCTGGAAAAGACCTTCATTATCCCTTTTTTTTTTTTTTTTCAACTAAACATTTTTGAGTTAGTTGAACTATTTTTCTACTGTCATTAATTCTATATGTATTATAAAAAGAACTATTGAGTACATGCTTTTTAGAATATAAAAGAGTAACTACATGTTATTTTGGTAACTTTCATAGAAAAGAGGAAAAATTTTGTGCTTTAATGTATATGATTTATTAATTTATTTCTTCTAATTTTCAAATTTATGTAATAATCTCACAATTGATTCAAGTTCGAATCATGTTTTCCTACCCCAATGCTCAAAAAAAAAAAAAAAAAAAGAAAAAAAGAGAAAAAAGTATAAACAGTGAACTCTTTCATATTTCATTAATCTTAACTATCGTATTGGTCACATGACAAGATGATTACATTGAATATAGATTAATATACATTGCACTTAAAATCAAAATTTCAAATTAGAAATGCCATTCACTTTCTCTTTGAAAAAAAAAAAATAATAAATGCGAAATATTTGGTCAACACATATGCTCCTTCAAATCTTTCAAGTGATGTAAATACATAATAATTTACTGCTTGCACCAATAGTTAAATCTCCTTATGCATGTGCATAAAAGGACAGCCACAATCTTGACCCAAGTTCAAAATGAATAGCACCATGCAGCTTGTATAGTGTCATTATGCATACATTTATTACACCTTTACTGTGTGAAGCAACATCTTTCTGTTGTCTTTGCATCGTTGAAACAGACTGGTCATCAAATGTAAATTCAAGAGCACGCTGCTTTGTAAGGAATGAATGAATGGATCCTTAAAATGTAAAGAAAACATGAATAAAGTCTTCAATGTTGGCTAAGTAACAACCAACTGAAGCAATTAATTTAATACAAGCACCAAGAGAAATGAAACAAAAATTCAAAATTTTACAAACTGAAAATCCGTGTATTTATAATTAAATAGAGATAAACTTGAAGAACAATCAACAATTTATAACAAGGCTTTAACTAGAGTACAATTCTGTATAGATAGAGAAACTGTCTGGCATTTGACATACTAACCTACTATAGCAGGTAAACATGATAGGTTAGTTATAATTTTTTTTTTCTTTTTTTTTTTTTTTTTTTTTTTGCAAATTTCTTTCTTTTCCTTTTAGTAGAAAAAGTTTCTTTTCAAATCACATATTTAGAAAAACTATAAACCATTATTTTTAAATATACATTTTTTCTCATCGGTAATGAAAACATTAAGCTAACTTAAAAAGCTTATTACAATTCACAAATTCACAGAACATAAACTCATCACCAAAGAATGCACTGATTCTTTTGGATCCCACGCCGGTTGTGGAGAATGTATATGCCGATTTAGCACATGATTATAAATTGCTACAATTTTGGAAAAAATTGAAAATTATTTTTCAAATAAAAAATATATATTTTTTTTATATAAAATAGATTCCAAGCTACTTATTTCTTAACTTTTGATCATACTATTGAAAATTAATTAAAAATATTAAAATATTTAATTAGCAGTGGTCAACAATGATGAACGGTAATTAGAAGCTAGTGATCACTAAGTTAACAAATGTATATTTATTTATATTTTGCTCTTCAAGCACATGTATGATGTATGACATTCCACACTAGCAAATCTCTTTCATAAAGGTCATCCCCTCTTGAAAAATTAATTATTTGTATGCTCTGTATCCCTGAAAACCAGGTAAGTAATTATCTATATATATGGCGGTGGAGATTATTTTCTTTGTTAGGAAGTCAAAAATTCTGGTACACTAGAAGCTTGGTTTAATTATGAGACTATTTCATCTTATTGCAACCAATTGTTTTTAGGCCCTATTTTGAAAATAGCTTTTGAACTAATTTTTAGCGTACTCTATCTATTTTATAGTATCATTGGATAACATAACTTTTATAATAACTTTTAAAGGTTTGAGGAGCTTCTTATGAAATGTTAAAACACAATAACGTTTAACTTTTAACATTTAGCTTTTAATTAAATTTTTTTGACAATCACAACTATTGTGTTTTTCTTCTCAATTCAGCTAATTAAACAACTAATGTCATTTTAGATTAAACAGTTATTTTTACTGAAAATTTATAATTTAGACAGATATATCAACAACTAACAGCTAAAAGCTAATAGTTAATAGTTAATAGCTAACAGCTAACAGCTAATAGTTACTACAATATCTAATTGCTACTAAGGATTTTGTTTGGCACTTTTTAAGTAGCTTTTATCAAAATGCTAAAAGTTACTTTTCATAGTATTCAATAACTTAGCATTTGAACTAGTTTTTTGAGGTTAAGGTAGCTGAGGATGAGATGGTTTTTTTTTTTTTTTTTTAGCCTTTTCGTGAATGACTAAAATGAAAAACGGGATTGGTTTATTTTAAGCTTGTAAAAAATTGATTTTTTGTTATTAAACTCATTCTTCACATCCTCAGATAGGTGACTTTATTTTGGAAAAGGGATTTTGTAAAAATAGCTCTTACTTTGATAAGGATTTTATTTTTAGAGTCGTCATCCTCTTTATGAAAAATTTCACGAACTAGCCATTTCTTTAGAAATGACTAATTCAGTTTTGGCGGGAGCCTGGGTAAGGGAGTTAGGTATGGTCATAGGAAAGTGTTGGCACCCAGACTGCCCGGTTGAAAATCGGCCTCTTTCATTGTCCATTCATTCACAATCTTAATAATATAATTAACTTTAATTGAGATGAAAAATGAGTTTTAATGCAATTTTGTGACATGACATTCATGAACAATAATAAAGCATGCCACATAATCAAGCGAAGAAGGGGGAAAGAAGAAAAGAGTTACAACTCATAGCCTAATTTACATTTTACCCATCAACCCCTTAGAATTTTTCAATTGCAATAATGTTACCAATAAGTCATTTATGAAATCCATTATGGACACTTACATCAAGCTCAATATAAAGCAACAAATCAATCATAGGAATGAAACAATGAATCTAGCATAAATCACACACGTTCAAAATTAGCAATAAACAATTATTAACATAAAAGTATCAAGAATGAATGTTAATGAGGTTAATGAACAATAGTTAGCTCACTAAACAAAGGGTGATATAATAGTAAAGTGCACGAAAGTAAATGACTTTGAAATTTAAAAGACAGAATCTTTAATGACATTAAAGCAAATGATAGAATGATAAAATGATTAATTCTTAACTTGGAATGAGATTTCGGTTCAAGAATGTGAAGTTCACCATAAATGATGAACAACTATTACATCATTATCTAAATCTCATTTTTTATTTGTTATTTAAGCCATAATGTGTAACACCCCTTCCCAGTCCACCCGAAAACCCGAATGAACCGAGTCGAGATGTTACAAACAGGTTGACTGTATGTCCTGTCATGCTGACATCATACTGTATATACAATAATAATGTATATAATATTTACAAGACATGATACTGTTTACAAAATGAATTGGGCCCAACTGTGTGCCCTGTACATGCCATAAAAAGTATAGACAAAAGATACACAGTAAAATGACTAGCTACCCTGAAGATTGACTCTTCTGTAGATGAACTTCAGCAGTTGTAATCCGACTCTCTATGAACCAGTCTCAAAACCTGCGAGTTAAACAGGTAACTCGCTGAGCAAGAAGCTCAGTGGATATCTCAACATAAAAGAAACAAGTAAATACATACATGTGTAACAAGAATCATGTAAACATACATAAGCACATATATCATGATACGGTATGATTCATACAATGTTAAATCAAGATATCGATATGGCTCCATAAGGTTATAGTGAAACCGAAGTGATAAGAAAAACTGTATAAACTGGATGAATACTGTATGCTTGGCTGCTATGGCCTGTATAATCATATCCACTCAACGGCCTGTAGCCGGAGTTCCAAACTGTATGGGGCGCAGATCTGCTATTCTATGTCGCGACATAGCCTTATCTACATGGTTTCTACCCAACCTCAATGGAGCTTAATATTAGCATATCAACAATGTAACACAATAGCACATAAATGGTTTCACAACTTCATAGTTCATCATATTGATTTGAGTTCACATCATATAATTGCTTACATGTTGTTTTAATCCATGTTCTTATGTTGTATTTTTGTTTTACAATGGGTGGATGCATGCAGGATGAGCAAAGGAAGTCACTTGCATAGGAAATAAAGTCAAAAAGAATGTCAAAGCATCATTCGCGAGCGCGACATGCCAAGTCGCGAGCGCGAGGTACACTGAAGAGGTAAGTCGCGATCGCGCTTTTGAAAGTCGCGAGCGCGAGAATGTCAAATGAGAGTCAGTGAGTTTCTGGCTCAAAGTCGCAACCGCGCAACTTTAGTCGCGAGCGCGAGACCAAGTCGCGATCGCGCATATGGAAGTCGCGAGCGCAAGATGTGCCATTTGAGAGGCAGTGACTTTCTGGCCAAAGTCGCGAGCGCGCATGTGAAAGTCGCGATCGCGTAGAATGAAAAATGAGAGTCAGAGAGTTTTAGGTGAAAGTCGCGAGCGCGCAGATGAAAGTCGCGACCACGTAGAGTGCAAAATGAGAGTCAGTGACAAGTCGCGACCTTATTCATGCAATTCGCGCGCGCGCGGTTTTCAGCCTGCACAGTCTGTACTCTTTTGGCCATATCTCACAATATACAACTCCAAATTGAGTGATTCAAAAGCCCACGTAAAGCTAACACATAGAGGAACAAATAACTCTTCTATGACACTTCCTAATTCCATCATTTAATAAGGTCGAAATCAAGATGAAGTTGCTGGTAAAATTTCCAGCAAACTCTGTTTCCACTTCATATATTCATCCCCTGTTTTCACATCCTTTCCACTTCTTTCACTCAACAATAAGCAACACATGATCTCATGAGCAACACTCCACACAATTTTTCATGCAAAGAACATGGGAAATAACAAAAGATATCAAACCTTGCGTTCCAAAAAGCTTGGACTCTGTTTTTAGCTTCTCTTTTCTGCTACTTTTGAACTTTCTTCTCTTGGAGTTGACTTAATGCGTAACTTGCATGAAAAGTGCAAGGAAATGGAGGGAAACGTAAGAAGAGAATGAAAAACGTGAAAATGGGGAAAGTGAAAATGATAGGAACGGGTAGACTCTAGAAGAAGGTGATGTGGCTGTGTAAACTCTCTAATTGGTACCTCAAGTATACCAAGGCTACAACTGAATACCCAAGCTGTATGTTTTGATGCAAACAAGTCCTAAACTTTCCATGCAAATAAGTCCACTTATCATTCATTCTACCCCAACCAGGTTTGGTTCAACCCAACTCAACTCACCTCTATGAAATGACTCAACTCGTCTCACTAGGACGTTACAAGTCTCCCCTTCTAAATAAAAAACTTCGTCCCGAAGTTTACCTGTTGGGAACAACTGCGGATACTGTTGTCGCATGGTGTCTTCGGATTCCCAAGTTGCTTCTTCTATCTTATGATTCCTCTAAAGAACTTTTACCAATGCTACTTTTTTGTTCCGCAATTCTTTAACTTCTCTTGCTAGGATCTGAACTGGTTCTTCTTCATAAGTGAGATCCGGCTGAATTTCAATCTCTTCTAGTGCTAACACATGTGATGGATCTGATCTGTATCTCCTTAACATTGAGACATGAAAGACATTATGGATTCAATCCAAGGTGGAAGGTAACGCTAGGCGATAGGCTAATGGTCCTACACGTTCAACAATCTCATATGGACCAATAAACCTAGGGCTAAGCTTACCCTTTCGTCCAAACCTTAGGATCTTTTTCCATGGTGAAACTTTCAGAAAGACTTTATCACCGACTGAGTACTCAATATCCTTTCTCTTTAAATCAGCATAGGACTTCTGTCGATCACTTGCTTCTTTCAGCCGTTTTCTGATGATTTCCACTTTCTCTTCTGTTTCTCTAACCAAATCTGGACCCAAAATCTTCTTCTCACTAAGTTCTGTCCAACACACAGGTGTTCTACATTGTCTACCATACAATGCTTCATATGGTGCCATCTTAATGCTTGATTGATAACTGTTGTTGTAGGCAAATTCCATGAGAGATACATATCTGTCCCAACTGCCTTCAAATTCTATAACACATGATCTCATCATGTCTTCCAGGATTTGAATGACCCTTTCTGATTGGCCATCTGTTTGAGGATGAAATGTAGTGCTGAAATGCAATCTCGTTCCCAATGCTTCCTGCAGTTTACCCCAAAACTTCGATGTAAACCTTGGATCACGATCAGATATAATGGTTGATGGAACTCCATGTAGTCGAACTATCTCTCTAACATAAATATCTGCTAACTTGTCTAGAGAATAGTCCATCCTGACTGGTAGAAAGTGTGCGGACTTAGTTAATCTGTCCACAATCACCCATACTGCATCATGCTTCCGCTGCGTTTGAGGTAATCCAGTCACAAAATCCATCGTGATCTGATCCCATTTCCATGTTGGCACTGTTATTGGATGAAGTAACCCAGATGGCAATTGATGTTCTGCTTTTACTTGTTGACATGTTAAACATCTCGTTACAACATTTCCGATCTCTTTCTTCATGCCCGGCCACCAATAGCCTTTCTTCAAATCTTGATACATCTTGGTACTACCTGGATGCATTGTGTATGGACTGTTATGAGCTTCATGCAGGATCTTCTGTCTGATCTCCCCTATCTGTGGTACAACAACTCTGTCCTCATAGAATAAGACTCCATCGTTATCCAATCTGAATTTCCCACCATGATCTTCCTGTACTTGTTTCACCCATAGTGCTGTTTGTGCATCTTTCTTCTGTGCTTCTACAACTTCCTGAACCCAAGATGGCTGTACTTGCATCTGTGCTAGAATAATTCCCTGCTGTTGCAACTCCATGCTAATTCTCATTGCTTTCAAAGCAAACAATGATTTCCGGCTAAGGGCATCTGCTACCACATTAGCTTTGCCCGGATGATAATTAATGACATAATCATAATTAGCCAGAATCTGCATCCACTTCCGTTGTCTTGAATTCAAGTCTTTCTGTGTTGGTAAGTACTTTAAACTCTGATGATCTGTATAAATGTAACACTTCTCACCATACAGATAATGCCGCCATACTTTGAATGCTAGAACAATGGCTGCCAGTTCTAGATCATGGGTTGGATAATTCAATTCATGTGGCTTTAATTGTCTGGAGACATAAGCTACCACTTTTCTATCTTGCATGAGTACACATCCTAACCCAGTATGAGAGGCATCACTGTAAATCTCAAAGTCTTTACCTGACACTGGCTGAGTCAACACTGGTGCTTCAGTCAACTTTGTCTTCAAAGTGTCAAAACTCTGCTGACATCTATCATCCCATTGGAATCCAACTGCTTTCTTCAATAATCTTGTTAAAGGTGATGCAATGATAGAGAATCCCTTTACAAACCGTCTATAATAACCGGCTAAACCCAGAAAACTTCGAACTTCTGTGACATTTCTGGGTGGTCTCCAATCAACAATAGCTTCAATCTTCTTAGGATCAACTCTGATACCCTCAGATGACACCACATGTCCTAAGAAAGAAACTTCTTCTAGCCAAAACTCACACTTACTGAGCTTGGCATACAGCTGTTTATCCCTCAGTGTCTGAAGTACAATCCGCAAATGTTTATCATGTTCAACCCTGTCTCTGGAATAGACCAAAATGTCATCTATAAACACCACCACAAACTGATCTAAATATGAATGAAACACGCGGTTCATGAGATCCATGAAAACCGCTGGTGCATTTGTGAGACCGAATGGCATGACTAAAAATTCATAGTGACCATATCGGGTCCTAAATGCAGTCTTAGTGATATCTCCTTCCTTTATCCGCAACTGATGATATCCCGACCTAAGGTCGATCTTAGAAAACATACCTGCACCTTTTAACTGATCAAACAGATCATCGATGCGAGGCAATGGATACTTATTCTTGATTGTCAGTTTATTCAGCTGTCTGTAATCAATGCACAGTCTGAAAGATCCATCTTTCTTCTTGACAAATAATACCGGTGCTCCCCAAGGTGATACACTGGGTCTGATAAAGCCTTTATCCAATAACTCTTGCAGCTGAATCTTTAACTCTTTTAACTCTACTGGTGCCATTCTGTAAGGTGCAATAGATACTGGTGCTGCTCCAGGATAGACATCTATGGTAAACTCCACTTCCCTCCTTGGTGGTAACCCTGGTAACTCATCTGGAAATACATCTGGATAATCACACACTGTTGGTATGTCTTGCACTTTTAACTGGTCTTTCTCTGCTTTTAATGCACATACCAAGTATGCTTCACAACCTTTCTGAATTAATCTCTTTGCTGCCATGGCTGATATCACATTACCCAGAAACTCTCGCCGCTTCCCGACTACTGTAATCTCTTCCCCTGCTGGTGTATATAATGTCACCCTTTTCTTTGCACAATCAACTATAGCTTGATGTCTGGATAGCCAATCCATACCCAGAATCACATCAAATTCTCTAAATGGCAACTCCATAAGATCTCCTGGAAACTCCTTTCCATGAATAATAATTGGACAGTCTTTGACCACTGTATGGGTTTTTACTACATCACCTAGTGGATTCATAACTACCATACCCTGGCTCACATGTGCAACCGCTAACCCTTTAACCCAGGGTTTAGGCACACTAATATATGAATGAGATGATCCAGGATCAATTAAAGCATAAACTGTATGATCACATAGAGAAAACTCACCAACTATGACATCTGGAGCTTCCTCCTCTTCCCTGGTCCGCATGGCATAGACCCTGGCTGGACCTCTAGTATCAGGTCTGTCAACAGTCTCTGATTGCTGTCTCTGCCCTCCGGAGCTCTCACCTCTACCTCTGCCTGCTATGAACTGTGTAGGAGTTTTTGCCCTCTTCGGACAATCCTTCTTCTGATGGTCTGATGCTCCGCATATCCAACATTTACCAGTCACCAACCAACACTCCCCACCATGCCGTCTGCCACAATGCTCACACGGTGGAAAAGTATAACCGGCTGCCTCTGCACCTCTACTGGTGCCTCTACCAGTTCCTCTGCCTGAACCTCGACTACCACCGGCGGAACTAGCCACAACTGATACTGCTGGCATGTTCACACCCCTAGCTGCGCCTTGGCTAAAGGAAGGTCTAGAACCAGCTGAACTACTAGCACCTCTGAATCTCTTGCTCTCTGCCTGATATGTACTGGGTGCACTCGGAGTTTGATCTCTCCTCTGCTGAGACCGCTGGCGTCTGGTACGCTGACCGGTCTGAATGCGCTCTATCTCCTGAGCTGCCTCTACCAAAGCTGAGAACTCTCTGAATCTGGAAGCTACCACTCCCATCTGAATCTCATCGTTCAGGCCTTCCTGAAACTTTTTACACCTTTCGGCTTCTGTAGCCACTATCCCTTTACCATACCTGCTAAGTCTGGTGAACTCTCGCTCATATTCGGCAACTGACAATCTGTTCTGCCTCAGGTATAAAAATTCTTTCCTTCTCGCATCTAAATAAGCCTCTGTAATGAACTTCTTCTTGAATTCATCCAAGAAGAATTGCCAAGTACGCTGCTCTGTTGATACTCGCTGCTGAACAGTAGTCCACCATGTATATGCTTCATCTACTAATAATGATGTGGCACAAATCAACTTGTCCTCTAGTGTACACTGTAATTGTTCCAGAACTCTCGATGTCCCATCTAACCAATACTCAGCTCTTTCTGGACTATCATCCTTGTTAGCACTGAATTCCTTTGCACCATATTTTCGAAGCTTCTCTAGTGGGGGCTTTCTTTCTCTTTCTACTACTATTGGTGCTTGAGGCATCACCCCTGCAATCTGTCGAAAAGTATCTGCGAGTTGCTTTAACAACACCTCTTGACCTGGTGCTGCTGGAGCCTCACCCTCCACTACTCTGGAGGCGTGTGACTCACTCTCCCTTCTTGAGACATCCTCCTAAAATAACAACAACTGCTTAGTTCATCAGGGTAGTCATGGCATGTACACTATACTGACTTATGCATTCAAGCCCGAGGAAATGAAACCTAGGGCTCTGATACCAAAATTTGTAACACCCCTTCCCAGTCCACCCGAAAACCCGAATGAACCGAGTCGAGATGTTACAAACAGGTTGACTGTATGTCCTGTCATGCTGACATCATACTGTATATACAATAATAATGTGTATAATATTTACAAGACATGATACTGTTTACAAAATGAATTGGGCCCAACTGTGTGCCCTGTACATGCCATAAAAAGTATAGACAAAAGATACACAGTAAAATGACTAGCTACCCTGAAGATTGACTCTTCTGTAGATGAACTTCAGCAGTTGTAATCCGACTCTCTATGAACCAGTCTCAAAACCTGCGAGTTAAACAGGTAACTCGCTGAGCAAGAAGCTCAGTGGATATCTCAACATAAAAGAAACAAGTAAATACATACATGTGTAACAAGAATCATGTAAACATACATAAGCACATATATCATGATACGGTATGATTCATACAATGTTAAATCAAGATATCGATATGGCTCCATAAGGTTATAGTGAAACCGAAGTGATAAGAAAAATTGTATAAACTGGATGAATACTGTATGCTTGGCTGGTATGGCCTGTATAATCATATCCACTCAACGGCCTGTAGCCGGAGTTCCAAATGTATGGGGCGCAGATCTGCTATTCTATGTCGCGACATAGCCTTATCTACATGGTTTCTACCCAACCTCAATGGAGCTTAATATTAGCATATCAACAATGTAACACAATAGCACATAAATGGTTTCACAACTTCATAGTTCATCATATTGATTTGAGTTCACATCATATAATTGCTTACATGTTGTTTTAATCCATGTTCTTATGTTGTATTTTTGTTTTACAATGGGTGGATGCATGCAGGATGAGCCAAGGAAGTCACTTGCATAGGAAATAAAGTCAAAAAGAATGTCAAAGCATCATTCGCGAGCGCGACATGCCAAGTCGCGAGCGCGAGGTACACTGAAGAGGTAAGTCGCGATCGCGCTTTTGAAAGTCGCGAGCGCGAGAATGTCAAATGAGAGTCGGTGAGTTTCTGGCTCAAAGTCGCGACCGCGCAACTTTAGTCGCGAGCGCGAGACCAAGTCGCGATCGCGCATATGGAAGTCGCGAGCGCAAGATGTGCCATTTGAGAGGCAGTGACTTTCTGGCCAAAGTCGCGAGCGCGCATGTGAAAGTCGCGATCGCGTAGAATGAAAAATGAGAGTCAGAGAGTTTTAGGTGAAAGTCGCGAGCGCGCAGATGAAAGTCGCGACCACGTAGAGTGCAAAATGAGAGTCAGTGACAAGTCGCGACCTTATTCATGCAATTCGCGCGCGCGCGGTTTTCAGCCTGCACAGTCTGTACTCTTTTGGCCATATCTCACAATATACAACTCCAAATTGAGTGATTCAAAAGCCCACGTAAAGCTAACACATAGAGAAACAAATAACTCTTCTATGAAACTTCCTAATTCCATCATTTAAAAAGGTCGAAATCAAGATGAAGTTGCTGGTAAAATTTCCAGCAAACTCTGTTTCCACTTCATATATTCATCCCCTGTTTTCACATCCTTTCCACTTCTTTCACTCAACAATAAGCAACACATGATCTCATGAGCAACACTCCACACAATTTTTCATGCAAAGAACATGGGAAATAACAAAAGATATCAAACCTTGCGTTCCAAAAAGCTTGGACTCTGTTTTTAGCTTCTCTTTTCTGCTACTTTTGAACTTTCTTCTCTTGGAGTTGACTTAATGCGTAACTTGCATGAAAAGTGCAAGGAAATGGAGGGAAACGTAAGAAGAGAATGAAAAACGTGAAAATGGGGAAAGTGAAAATGATAGGAACGGGTAGACTCTAGAAGAAGGTGATGTGGCTGTGTAAACTCTCTAATTGGTACCTCAAGTATACCAAGGCTACAACTGAATACCCAAGCTGTATGTTTTGATGCAAACAAGTCCTAAACTTTCCATGCAAATAAGTCCACTTATCATTCATTCTACCCCAACCAGGTTTGGTTCAACCCAACTCAACTCACCTCTATGAAATGACTCAACTCGTCTCACTAGGACGTTACATAATGAGTCATTTATGTGATACAATGATACTAGGCTATTTGCGTATTCCTCACTTCCTTTATATTTTTGGCTCATGTTTGGATATTAATTTATTCACTAATCGTGGTTCTTGATACCATATTATTTTTCTTGAAAGTGATTAAGATGTTAATATTATAAATATTTTATACTCTAATATATTCATAATTTATGTGTTTTATGTTTTTTTTTTTTTTTTTTTTTTTTTTTTTGTGGGTTGTTATTTGTAAGAGGTGACTAAGTGATTAATTTTACAAGAATTTTCTGGAAAATTTTATATTTAAGATAAGACAATAAAAAATTCAAATTTATATAATCTACGCATTGCGTGGGTAGATGACTAGTTAATACAATAAATTTATTATTTGCACTATTAGTTATTGCAAAATAAAGAAAACAAAGAGTTTTTTTAATAATGAAATAAATTACTATATGGTTATCAATTATCGAATAAAGAAAATAAAAAGTTTTATAATTTGATTTCTTTAAATTAGATAATTAAATAAAAATGTTAAAAAAAACAGAATTCCACATCATGAACTAAAACTTAGTTAGGTGATGTGAAATCCTATTTTTTTAAACATTTTTATTTAATTATCTAATTTAAAGAAATCAAATTGAGACGAGCATTGTTGTAGCGAAGTGAATAAAGTTGCCCATAAACTTGCTAATTTGGCTATGAATGGGGGAATTGGTCATCATATCCTATATAGTCTTCCTATTGAGGTGGTTTACTTCATGCGTTGGGATGTTTGAAGGCGTGATTTGGCCACGTATTAGACATGTAATGTCTTAAATTTGTTTGGTTTAAAAGTCTAGTGCATTTTTTATTGCAAATTATTTTTGCAATCAAATTGGAATTTTTTTTTTCCCCTTAAGTTTCCTTTAAAAATTAAACTTAAAGTGGTGACTCTTTTAAAATGGTAATTGGACGAGATCTCATAGTTGGCGACTCCAATGGGGAGTTAAAATATTTTTCAAAAATTAAGAGGATTACTAAGTAGTAGAAATTTTTTTTTTTTTTCAAAAGCAATATCTTGTTTGGCTTGCTATTAAAATTGGATTTATTTTCCTGCATTACTTTGCATAAAACTTTTTATCTAAAGCCTAGAAGCACTTAAGCACTATTAACAGGTATGGAGCCAGAATTCAATTGATAAAAACATAAACAGAAGATTCATATTATTACAAAACACAGTCCCTGGACCTGTCCATTCAAAATCCTCATTAAATTCACAAAAGAATTGATTACCTTGTCTGAAATCCAAACGACTTCATTTGTGTATGCATAGAGCCATATCTCATCGGAAATCCAAACAAAACCCCATTGGCAGTCGCCAATTACATCGCTGTTATCTCCAGAATTTCAGGATTGTTAGGCAACAGGGGGAAAAAGAGAAAGAAGGAGAGAACAAACAAGGGGAAATGAAATGAGGGTATTTCAGGCTTTTTTTTATATTTAATGATAAAAATATTGACGAAAAGACATAATTGGATGAAATCAAAATATAGAGAATAAAGTAGTGTATTTTAAAACATATAAGGATAGAATAGTTAATTCTAACATAATAGAATAGAATAATTAATTTTAGTATAATATAGAAACATGTTTATAATTTTTCCTATTAAGTTTCACAAATTTTGTTTCGTTGGTTGTTCTTGTTATCCTGGATGATCAGCCAGTTATGTCGCGGCCCATGGAAATGGAGTGGCCGAAGTTGGGTCATTGTCCTCCGTGCCATCATTCTTTTGCTGTTCTTCTTTGTAATTAAGAAATGTAATAATTTATTAAACTATGATGCAACTCGGATCAAATCATATGGATTCGATCCAGATCTTATTTAATTGCTCATTCAATGAGTATTACAAACGATTTTTGGATAAGTTAGCTTGTGCATTTACATTTGTGTCTTAGTTACAAGTTCGAAAATAATATGAATATTTAGGTTCCATTTATTTCTGTAAAATAACTTGTCAAAAAATATTTTCATGAAAAATATTATTTTTGAAAAATATTTTTTAAATGATTTATTTTCCATTGTTTAGTTATCATATTGAAAATTAGTTAAAAATATTAAAGTATTTATCTCATAAGATCATAAAAAATATTAATAATAATAGAAATTTCATAATTTAAAAATTTTATAGTTAAATATGAAAAGAATGCAACAAAAATATATAAATTATGAAAACCGCCGGTGGCCGGTGGTGCTAGCTTATGGTAGCAACCGATGGTGGTGGTCTGTGGTAAATGGTAACTGGTGGTAATGACTATGATGATTAATAAATTAAAAAATATGGATTTATAAGGTTTATCGATATCCGGAAAATATTTTACTCTCTCGAAAATAGGAAGTTGTTTTCCTTAAAAAATATCTTCATTTTCCTTTGACTAGGGAAATATTTTCCGTTAACTTTTTTTTTTTGAGCGCCTGAAATAACGAAAATTGTGAAAATTATTTTTCTACAAGTTATTTTACGGAAACAAACGAAACCTTAATTTTTTTTTTCTCTTTTTGGCTTTTGAAAATTTTGATAATAACTTAAAACAAAATTAAAAAATATTAAGAAAATAATCAAAATATTTAATATAAAGTGCACTTTAATCCAACGTGCTAAAATTCAATGTATAATTTTTTTCATTTAAAAATATTTTTAATAATTTTGTTAATGAATACATATAAAAATAATTCAAAATTATTATTTTAATTCTAAAAACACTATAATACATATTGATACATAAATGTAATTTTGACGCGTGTCCCAATGCAACATAGATGGGTGCTGAAACGTAGAAGGTCGAATGGTCCGAGCTCAGGGGTGGCCCTTTTACGATTTTCCAAAGCGAAATTACGGGTTGGAAACCATTAGGAATTGAAATCGGTCAGAATCGAAACTAAAATTAAAGGTCTGTGGTTTGATTCTTATTTCAATTTTTAAGGAATTGTGAACCGGTAGTTTCAAGAATCGATTGGAATCGACAGTTTTTCCAATCGGTTGGAACCAGCAGTTCCACTCGATTCCAGCAGTTTTTTTTATTTTTTCAAATATTTTTTGCCTAAATTAATTCTTCTAACACTTATAAAAGGTTATATAACGTCTAGTTTTAAGGGTATCTATAAAAAGTTAATTTTTTGAATTTACTATAAATACTCTTTTTCATTTAGGGATAATTATATTTTTAGTGTTCAAACTTTTATTTTTTGCTATTTTGGTGTCTGAATAGAAAACGGTATCAATTAAGTGCATGAATATTTTAAATTTTACAATTGATTGTCTTCAACTGAGTTGACTAAACAAAAACGTGATTGTACAACTGTGGGATCTACTTATTATGTGGCAGCTAACAATGAAAAAAGAGTTTCAAATTTCCCACGTAAGCCAAATCTGACGTGGACTTTGATGAAATTCACCTTTTAACCTCTATTACCCAACAGTCTCTTTCTCTATATACCCTTTCGATCAACTATAGGTGGTTGCAGCTTCATCAAAGAAACCAACCACATACCTTAACCTGCCATTGAAGACGGGGTGACCAAGCTAGTCAGAACTGTGGCTCAAGAATACTAAATCTTTGAACACATGGTCTTTGCTATGCAACTCTAGTTTGCTATGTAGAGAAAGCAGTGCCTATTGCGTTAAAAAATCCAGCTCCATGGCTCATCCAATTTGACGACCTTAACCCAATATGTATTCATTTTTTTCGTTGATAATAGCAGTACAGTTCTTCTCTTTTTTTCTCTTTCTAATATTTTTTTTTAATTTTTTTTTTAGAAAATTTCTTCATGAAAGTAAGACAAAAAAATGAGTTTTGATTTGGAAAATTGTTTGTACAAGTTTGATGAATTTGAGTTACTGGAATTATAGATGTAGAAGATTTTTTTTTTTCTTTCTTTTTTCATACTTTGTATTTATTCTACAGTTACATGTATTAGATGGATTTATTTTCTTTTTATGTGACTTTCTTATTGTTTTTCTTTTTAGTTTTGTAATGACTTCCACGATGTTAGAAAGGATTTGACAGGATGTGAGTAAATGTGAAGTTGCAGAGGATTTGATTTGAAATGAGAAGATATAAATAGAGAGAATGAGAGATTTTCTTAAGGACAAAATAGTAAAATTCATATCTATTTCCACGTAGAATCCACTCATGCGGCTGAGCTAGCAATTTTGGAGCTCTTTTTTTCCATGTCAGTTGCCACGTGTTAAAAAAAAGGGTCCACAATTACACAATCACGTTTCCAATCAGCTCAGTCGGAGACACCCAATTGCATATTTTTATCAGTTTAAGCACTCAATCGATACCATTTTTCGTTCAGACACCAAAATAAAAAAAAAAATGAAAATTTTAGACACTAAAGATATAACTATGCCTTTCATTTATAATCCCCGATGCAGAGCAACTTGCACTTCAATATATAGATGATTTGGATTACTGCAAACTCAAGAAGAAGGCGCACAGCCGTGCCATACTCAGCACGTCCGTGCCAGCCTTTGGAAGTCCAGGACGCGAGACACACCCATGCCTAAGAAGCACAAGCAAGCTAGTGTCAAAACTAGCCTGCCCGTGCTAGCCTTTGGAAGTCCAAGCACGCCCGTGCCATGTCAAGCACGTCCGCGCGATGTCGACGAGCCCAATTGCTTTTCGAGTGCCAACACGCCCGTGTCATACCAAGCACGCCCGTGCTAGCTCCTGGAAGTCCAAGCACGCCCTTGCCGCCGACCTTGCTAGGGTTTTGTCCAATTACGACTTTTGTGTTATTTTTAGATTTTTTTTATAAGACTAGCCTAAACTTATAAATAGGTTATTTTGTATCTTTGGCACACTCATTAATTTTTTATCATTATTCCTATCAATAAACTTCTTTGAGAGTTTCATTCTCTATTTTATTCGTCGGATCAAATATCATTGATCAAAACTCCTGATGGAGTATAATCGTTTATTCTCATTCACGTACCCATTCTGCGTTAGTTGGTATCAGAGCCGAAAGGCGAATTATCTCCATGGCCGACAATCATGAGACACGACTCACAGCCATAGAGGCGAGATTCGAAGAGTTAACCGAACAGATTAGACAGTTGACTCTCCCTATCCAACAAGGCAACCCAAATCCTGCAGCTCCGAATCCACTACAGCTAGATTGTGCAAGACGCCAAAATCGTTATGATGGAGGCAAAGATTACAGAGGCAATGGTTACAATTTTCATGAGGTTTACAAGATAAAGGTAGACCTTCAACCCTTCTCAGGATCGCTAGACATAGAAAGCACTCTTGATTGGCTAGCGAAGGTCGAATAATTTTTTGAGATTATGAATGTCAAGGATGAACGTAAAGTTTCCATTGTGGCTTATAAACTGGAAGGCAGTGTAGCAGCATGGTGACATTCTATTCAAAATGAATGCCATCGTCGAAGGATTAAACCTGTGCAAGATTGGATTTTAATGAAACAATTGATTGAGCAACGATTTCTCCCCACCGATCACTCTCAAATACTGTACAACAGGTACCGTGATTGTTTCTAGGGAAATTGAGAGGTAGATGAGTATACGAAAGAGTTCTTAAGATTGTAAGCATGATGCGACAATTGTGAAACTGAATCGCAACAAGTGGCTCATTATCAGAGGGGATTGAATCATGATATAATGCATATGATGGGTGTAGCTGCGATTTTCACTTTGGCAGATGTAATTGAGATGGACAAATGTGCGGAAGATACAATTAATTGGCAGCCTCGACAACCACTTAATCGTAACCTTATTCATCCGAAAATTAGCAGTTCAGTAGAAATTCCAGTGGACAGAATTCAAGAGCAGCCACTCCTGCCAATAACCAGAGTTCACAACAGCTCACAACAGAAGAAAAGAAAGACTCCTAGGGAAAGGCTCCCATGATAGATAAAAACAACAAACCGAATTCGTATCAAAAACCAATCGGAGATTATTATTACCATTGTAGAAAACAGGGGCATACATCTAATATATGTCCAGAATGTAAGGGGGCTAATGATGGGTGTCGGCAGTTGAATGTAGTTGATGAGGTGACTGAGGTTGAAGAGGTAGAAGACGAAGATGATGGATCCATGGCTAGTTCTGAAGATGGAGAAGTTACATATGTTGTTCAAAAAATTTTGTGTTCTCCAAAACAGGAAAGCGACACTCAACGAAAAAAAATTTTCCAAGCTAAATGTCGGGTTGGTGAAGCAGTCTGCCGACTCATTATCGATAGTTGTAGTTGTGAAAATTTGATAGCCAAGCAGTTGGCTGAAAAGCTAAATTTACCAACAGAACCACATCCTTTGCCGTACAAGGTAGGGTGGATTAAAGAGGGTCCAACAATTGAAGTAAACCTGATTTGCAAGGTTCCTATATCAATGGAAAAGTCATACTCAGACTCTGTTAGTTGTAATGTTGTGTATATGGATGCTTGTGGAGTATTGTTAGGACGACCATGGCAGTTTAATGTAGAAGCATTGCACAAGGGAAGAGAGAATTCATACCTGTTCACTTGGAAAAAATAAGAAAATCATTATCTTAGCTTCTGGATCTTCTGCCAAAGCTTCTAAAGTGGAGGGGAAATCCATAGTAGCTGTTTCTTCTAATGTGTAGGAATTATCTAGTGCAATTGAAAAGTCCGGAGGTGCGTTGGCATTGCTGATTAAACCAGAGATAGGCTCTAATGAAGAGGCACTAGTACCACCACCAGTTAAGGAGTTGGTATATGAGTTTCATGCCGTAGTTGAAGAACCATCTACACTTCCACCTTTGCAGGACATTCAACATCAGATTGATTTTATCCCTGGATTAAAGATACCGAACTTGCCCCATTAGAAGATGAATCTAAAGGAGAGCAGATCCTTCAAGAACATGTAGAAGAATTATTGATGAAGGGACATATCCGAGAGAGCATTAGTCCTTGTGGGGTTCCTGCTTTATTAGTGCCAAAGAAGGATGGGACTTGGACAATGTGTGTGGATAGTAGAGCCCTCAACAAGATCACAGAGCAGTATCGATTCCCTATTCCTCATCTAAAGGACATGTTGGACCAACTGTCAGGATCTATAGTGTTTTCTAAAATAGATTTTCGCAGCGGGTGCCATCAAATTCGAATCAAGAAGCGAGATGAATGGAAGACTGCATTTAAGACTAAGGAAGGGTTACACGAGTGGTTAGTTATGCCGTTGGGTTGGTGAATGCACCAAGCACATTCATGCGACTTATGACTCAGGTTTTACGTCCTTTCTTGTGCAAATTTGTGGTTGTTTATTTTGATGACATCTTAATTTTCAGTCGCAGTGAGGAAGAACACCTTCAGCACCTTCGACAAGTGTTGAATGCTTTACAGAAAAGTGAGTTGTACACAACCTTAAGAAGTGCAATTTTATGACCGAGCAGATTCTGTTTCTTGGCTATATTGTTAGCTCGAAAGGAATTCATGTTGATGACAGAAAGATTGAAGCCATTCGAAATTAGCCTATTCCTAAGAGTATCACTGAAGTTCGCAGTTTTAATGGACTTGCTATGTTCTATAGGCGGTTCATCAGAAGCTTTAGTAGCATTGTCGCTCCCATCACAGATTGCTTGAAGAAGGAGAGAGTTCAACAGTTCGTATGGACTGAAGCTGCAAATAAGAGCTTCAAAGAAAATCAAAGATAAGCTTACTTCCGCCCCTATTATTACTTTACCTGATTTTGATAAATTGTTTGAGATTGATTGTGATGCTAGTGGGATTGGAATTGGCAGTGTTTTCTCTCAATCTAGAAAGCCTATAGCATTCTTTAGTGAAAAATTGAATGAAGTTAGACAGAAATGGTCTACTTATGAGCAAGAATTGTATGCAGTTTTTCGAGCCTTCAAAACTTGGGAACACTATTTGTTGGAGCGTGAGTTCATTATTTATACTGATCATCAAGCCTTAACTCATTTTCAAACTCAGAAGAAAGTGAGGAAGATGCATGTATGTTGGGCAACTTATTTTGGTGCTTTCCATTATGTCATTAAGCATAAATCAGGTACTTGTAACACAGTAGCGGATGCTTTGAGCAGGAAAGCAGCCTTGTTGATTACAATTAAGTAAGAGATTATCGGGTTCGAATTTCTTAAAGATCTATATGCCTCAGATGAAGATTTGGGCAAAAATTGATGATAAACAACCTACCGACGGGTTCTTGGTTCATGACCGATACTCATTCAAGGAAAACGGGCTGTGCATCCCTCGATCTTCCCTCCAGGAAAAGTTAATCCGAGAAACCCATGGTGGAGGATTGAGTGGACACCTGGGGCAAGACAAGACTATTGCGGGGTTAGAGGCATGTTTCTATTGGCCATAATTAAAGAAGGAAGCAAGTAAGCTAGTCCAGAACTGTTCAATTTGCCAGACACAAAAGGGCCATTCTCAAAACACTGGTCTTTACACTCCGTTGACTGTACCGGAACAACCTTGGGAGGACTTATCTACGGATTTTGTGTTGGATTTACCTCGAACTCAACGTGGAGTTGACTTTATTTTTATTATTGTAGACAGGTTCTCCAAGATGACACACTTTATCCCTTGCAAATAAACTAATGATGTCTCGCATATAGCAAAGTTATTTTTCCATGAGATGGTTCGATTACATGGTATTTCAAAAACCATCACATCTGACTGAGACACAAAGTTTCTAGCTCACTTTTGGACAACTTTGTGAAAGAGGTTTAACACTCAACTCTGCTACAGTAGTACCGTGCACCCCCAAACTGATGGAAAAACTAAAATGGTAAATCGGACCCTTGGTAATCTCCTTAGGTGCATTTGCAGCGAGAAGAAGAAGATTTGGGACCTTGCTCTTGTCCAAGTAGAATTTCCTTACAACAGTTCGATCCATAGCGCCACCAAGGTGTCCCCTTTTTCAATTGTCTACCGGAAGGCACCAGCTCATACTCTTAAACTCCTTTCCCTTCTAGCAGGTGTAGAGAAGAGTATTATAGCTAATAACTTGGCTACCGAGCATGTGGAGGTGTTTAAGTAAGTGCAGCAATTCATCACTGCTGCCAATTGAAAATATAAAGCTGCAGCTGATGAACACCGACATTATAAATCTTTTACCGTGGGTGATTGGGTTATGATGTATCTTCGCAAGGAGGGTGGTGGAGGATAGAAGAAACTTGATTCAAAAAAGATTGAGCCATTTCAGGTACTTAAGAAGATCATTGATAATGCCTATGTGCTTGACCTGCCTAAAGACATGAAGATTTCCAAGACTTTCAATGTTGCCGATTTATTCCCTTTCTATCCTGATGATGATCACTCGAGGTCGAGTTCTTTTAAAGTGGAGGGGAGTGATGCGGAGCAACTTGGATCGCTGCAAACCAAAGAAGAAAGGGCACGGCCGTGCCATATTCAACACGCCCATGCCAGCCTCTGGAAATCCAGGACATGAGACACGCCCAAGCCTAAGAAGCGTAAGCACGCCCGTGTCACAACCAGCCTACCTGTGCTAGCCTCTGGAATTTCAAGCACGCCCGTGCCATGTCAAGCACGTCCGTGCTGATGCCGACGAGCCCAGTTACGTTTCGAATGCCGGCATGCCCGTGTCATGCCTAGCACGCCCGTGCCGCCGACCTTGCTAGGGTTTTGTCCAGTTACGACTTTTGTGTTATTTTTAGGCTTTTTTTATAAGACTAGCCTAAACTTATAAATAGGTTATTTTATATCTTTGGCACACTCATTAATTTTTTATCATTATTCCTATCAATAAACTTCTTTGAGAGTTTAATTCTCTATTTTATTTGTCGAATCAAACGTCATTGATCAAAACTCCTGACAGATAATAATCGTCTATTCTCATTCACGTACCCATTCTGCATCAATCCCCTCACACAAAATTAAAGAAAAAAAAATTAAGTTAAAGCAAAAAAATTAACTTCAAGCTTTTTTTTTATTTTTTATTAAAGTTTTTTTAAATTATTTCATAATTTTTAAATTTTAAATTTTCGACAAAAAAATATTCTCTAATTTTTTATTTTATAATTATGCAATGCGTCGAAAAATCGATCGGAGGACCAGCCAGAACCGTCGATTTTGAAACCGTTAAATAATCGGAACTATAACCGTTTGGTTTCAAACTGTAATTAGAACCGTCTAATTTTCAGTTCTAAATTTTTTGAAATCAGAATCGTCGATTTTAAATTCAGAACTAACGGTTCCGGAACTGTGGCCATCCTTATCCAACCTTGTCAAACTCTCCTCCCTGGGTCGTCAAATCCTACTTCAGCTAAAGGCCTTTCATTTCGTGAAGCACTAAGTTGGGTCAAGCAACAGGGATATACACGGGTGGTTTTTGAATTTAATTTGATTCCCAAGTCCTAGTCCAAGCGATGCCGAGGATATCTCATGATAACTCTTATTTAGGTGGCCTTATTTTAGAATGTTAATTATTAATTCAGGAACTTATTCATAGTTATGTGCGTTTTGTCAAAAGATTAGCAAATAGAGTTGCTCATCTCTTTTGTGACTGATCTACAACAGTGAAGTCTTGTCCCTCCCAATTTCATTATTAATGTTTTGTTATTTGATTTACGGTAATGAATTACATTCCTTTCAAAAAAAAAAAAAAAAAATATTGATACATACATATATCATATTTTGATTTAATTATATTTTGATTTAAATTAAATCAAAAAGTTTTTTGAATTGAAATTTCAGAGTGCTACAATATATATTTAATTTCTAATTTGTTACTTTTTATGAGTTAATTAATACTTTAATGTTTTACGAATTAAATCATATCTTACAATCACATATACTATGCAAACATATGCTTCCTTAATTGGTACTTTAATTTTTAAAACGAAATGAATTATATCTTGTAATTAAATATATTATGCATACCATAAAGTTTGTTGGATGATAACATACATAAAAATTTTATTATTTCATAGCATATTAAAGTTCTAATTGAATCAGAAGAAGCAACTAAATATATATTTGGCATATCTACTAACTCTACAAAGCAATTGGTTTAGCGCAACTTCAGCAGCAGTGCAACTGCAACAAGCCTCTTGGCCAGCGACAAGCAGTTGTCCAGTGTGGCGGCCGTTAGGTTTCGGGATGGCACTGCTTTATAGATGGTGCAATTTTCAACGAGTTAAGGCTGGCAGGGTTCAGATTTTTTTTTGAGCAAGCGGATGGTTCTTATATTCAAGCTATTTCTGGGTTTTTTTTATTCTTATTGTGATCCTACCATGGTGGAAGTTTTGACTCTTTGTGCTTGTTTAGATTGGTTACAAACAAGTGTCATTTTCCACTTGCATTTACACGGATTGTCGGTCCCTTTTTTATGCTTTGAACTCTTCTAATTCGGATATTTCAAACTTTGATTTAGTTATAAGTGATTGCAAAACTTTATTAAATTAGATCAAATGTAGCTATTAGATAGATAAAAAGACAAGTCAATGATAGAGGCTCATTTCCTAATTCGAGTATCCTATTTTTATGCTTGTCTTAAGATGCGGGAGTCTATTCTATATTTTTTGTGTTGTAACGGTGCCCACTCAGTGGGACCCACATTTGAAAATAAATATAAAAAAAGGAGAAGAAAAGAAAACGTGGTAGGTCCCTCCGACATGTGGGACCCACACACAGTTGAAAAAGTAAGAAGAAAATTTTCTTCGGTAGGTGATTTGTTTTTCGGTGGACACGTGATTAACGTGTCCACCTCTCCTATAAATAGGAGATGGCACTGGAGCTTCAATACACACAAAAACACAAGCAGAGAAGAAACGAAAGGATATTTAGAGAGTTTTAGTTTTAGAAAGGGTTCTAAAACTAGGGTAGAGAAAATAGTGAAGATAATTTCGGGTGTTTTTTTGGGAAACACTTTTGAGTGCCACTATTTCTGTATTACTCTCTTTGTAAGCCTACTATTTTTAATAGTGGAAGAAATATTCGATATTTGTCCCGTGGACGTAGCCCTAAACAGTTAAGGGTGAACCACATAAATATTTGTATGTCATATTTCTATTTTTCCGCTGTGTTATTATTCTCGTAATTTTATTGCCGGGGCCCTAAGGTAATATGAGCAACCACTCAAGGATTTGTCACCCATTAAGCAAACATCAGTGTGTACCAATTCTAGAAAGGTGTGGGCTTTACCAATAAAGTCAAAATACCAGGTGCTAGATATGTTTAAAGTCTTTCATGTCAGTGTTGAAAGACAAACGGGAAGAAAACTAAAATATTTTAGAGCTGATAATGGTGGTGAGTACAGAGGACCATTTGAGAAGTATTGCTCAGAATACGGCATCAGACTTCAGAAGACAGTTCCCAAAACTCCACAACAGAATGGAGTTGCAGAGAGAATGAACAGGACCATTGTTGAAAGGGTTGGATGTATGCTCTCTCATGCTAAACTTCCTAAAACCTTTTGGGCTGAAGCAATGAATACTGCAGTTTACTCGATCAACCTTTCACTTTCAACCTCCCTCAACGGAGATGGACCAGAAAAGGTGTGGTCAGGGAAAAATATTTCTTACGATCATCTTAGAATATTTGGCTACAAGGCTTTTCTTCATATTCCAAAAGATGAAAGATCCAAGCTAGATTCGAAGTCAAAACAGTGTATCTTCTTGGGTTATGGAAATGATGATTTTGGGTACAGATTATGGGATCCGGTTGAAAAGAAGCTCATCAGAAGCCGAGATGTCGTATTCCTGGAAGACCAAACCATTGAAGACTTTGAGAAAAATGAAAAGCCAAAGTCTATCAATGAGTTTCCTGTTAGTCTTGATGCAGAACCTCATGTAGAACCACAAAATGATGAAGAAGATGATGGTGAACCTATTCAGAATGATGCTGAACCAGCTCCAATAGAAGAACTGCCTCAATTGAGAAGATCTGCGAGAGGCAGGATACCTTCCCAAAGATATTCTCCTAATGAGTATGACTTATTGACTCAAGGGGGAGAACCAGAGAACTACCAGGAGGCAATGGAAGATTGTAAAAAGAATGAGTGGTGGAAAGCCATGCAAGATGAGATGGAGTCCTTGCATGAGAACTGGACTTATGAGTTGGTGAAACTGCCTCAAGGTAAGAAGGCACTGAAAAGCAAATGGGTGTTCAGGTTGAAAACTGAACAGAACAACTGACAGCCGAGGTACAAGGCAAGATTGGTTGTGAAGGGATTTGGTCAGAAGAAAGGAGTTGACTTTGAAGAAATTTTCTCACCCGTAGTCAAGATGTCTTCTATCAGAGTTGTGCTCGATTTAGCAGCTAGCTTGAATTTGGCGATCGAGCAACTTGATGTAAAGACCGCTTTCCTCCATGGTGACTTAGAGGAGGAAATTTATATGGAGCAGCTAGAAGGGTTCAGAGTCAAAGGCAAAGAATACTTGGTGTGTAAATTGTAGAAAAGCTTGTATGGCCTCAAACAAGCTCCCAGACAGTGGTACAAAAAGTTTGACTCTTTCATGGTAAATCACGGGTATGAGAAAACTACTTTTGATCATTGTGTATTTGTGAAAAAGTTCGTAGAAGGCGACTTTATTATTCTCTTGTTATATGTGGATGATATGCTTATTGTGGGCCAAGATGCTGAGAAAATTGAGAGCTTAAAAAAGGAGCTTGGAAAATCCTTTGCCATGAAGGATTTGGGATCGACAAACCAGATTCTTGGAATGAAGATCTCCAGAGATAGAAAAAGGAGAAAGTTGTGGCTGTCTCAAGAGAAATACATCGAGAAAATTCTTAGCAGATTCAATATGGGCAATGCAAAACCAGTTTGTACTCCGCTTGCAGGCCATTTCAAATTAAGTCTTAGTCAATGTCCTTCAAGTGAGAAAGAAAAAGAAGAACTGAAGAAGATTCCTTATGCATCCGCCGTTGGCAACTTGATGTACGCCATGGTATGCACAAGACCGGATATTGCTCATGCTGTTGGTGTTGTTAGCCGATTTCTTTCAAATCCAGATAAAGAACACTGGAATTCAGTGAAGTGAATTCTCAAGTATCTTAAGGGCACTTTCAAAATCTGCTTATGTTTTGGTGATAATAGACATGTGTTAAATGGTTACACAGATGCAGATATGGGTGGTGATGTTGATTCGCGCAAATCAACTTCTGGATATCTGATGACCTTTGCAGGAGCAGCAGTTTCTTGGCAATCAAAATTACAAAAATATGTTGCACTCTCATCCACTGAGGCAGAATATATCGCCATTACAAAAGCTAGCAAAGAACTCTTGTGGATGAAGAAATTCCTACAAGAATTGGGTGTAGAACAAGAGAAGTACATTCTGCTATGTGATAGTCAAAGCACGATACATCTCAGCAAGAATTCGACCTTTCATTCAAGGTCAAAGCACATTGATGTGAGGTATCATTGGATACGTGATGCACTGGAGATGAAGTTATTTCAGATTGAAAAGATCCACACTGATGATAATGGCACTAATATGATGACTAAAGCTTTAGCTACGGAGAAACTTATCACTTGCAGAAAGATAGCCGATATGGCCAACGTCCCCACTTGAGTGTGCAGGGGGAGATTTGTTGTGGCGGTGCCCACTCAGTGGGACCCACATTTGAAAATAAATATAAAAAAAGGAGAAGAAAAGAAAACGTGGTAGGTCCCTCCGACATGTGGGACTCACACACAGTTGAAAAAGGAAGAAGAAAATTGGAGAAAGAAGAAAATTTTCTATGGTAGGTGATCTGTTTGTCGGTGGATGCGTGATTAACGCGTCCACCTCTCCTATAAATAGGAGATGGCGCTGGAGCTTCATACACACAAAAACACAAGCAGAGAAGAAAAGAAAGGAGATTTAGAGAGTTTTAGTTTTAGAAATGGTTCTAAAACTAGGGTAGAGAAAATAATGAAGATAATTTGGGGTGTATTTTTGGGAAACACTTTTGAGTACCACTATTTCTGCATTACTCTCTTTGTAAGCCTACTATTTTTAATAGTGGAAGAAATATTCGGTATTTATCCCGTGGATGTAGCCCTAAACAATTAAAAGTGAACCATGTAAATATCTGTGTGTCATATTTCTATTTTTCCACTGTGTTATTATTCTCGTAATTTTATTGCCGGCGCCCTAACATTTTGTTGCATTATTATGATTTTTAATGCAAATTGATTGATGTTGCTTTTAAAAAAAAAATAATAAAAAGAAAGAAGAAGAAAAACTTTACAAAGCAATTTTACGCACATGCAATTATAAGATACAGTTGAATCCGTAAAATACTAAAGTACAAATTAACTCGTAAGAAACAATTTGAATAAACAATATTTTGTTAAATTTAAGAACTTTGATTATTTTCTTATAATTTTTAGTTTTTTCATTTTAATTACTATCAACTTTACAAAAGCCAAAAAGAGAGAATATATTTGTTGAAATTCATGTTAAAATCAAAATAACATAATACAACTATTTTCAAACACGAGTCATGCAATTGATTCTCTTTTTGAACTTCTATTTGCCAACTTAGTTCATTACATTTTTCCTTCTTAAAAGGGCATTTTAATAAAATATTACTCTATCAATGATTTCCCATGATTTTTCTTCCTACTCCCTTTAGAAGATATATGGAGTATTAATGATTTCGCATGATTTTTCTTCCTACTCCCTTTAGAAGATATATAGAATGAGAAGTCTCGAGTTCAAAGTGGAGGATTGTCCTTGTTGTGTAGTTTATAAAGTTATTTTGGTTCATTGGACCTTCATGTAAAAAAAAAAAAAAAAGATTTCGCATGATTTCCATTATGAAATTCTCTAAATAAACGCTTAATATGGATTAAACGAAGTGTTTTTTAGAATATTAAAAACTCAAGTATACAGGACGTCCCTGTTAAAACTAGCTTCGTTTTACCCATTTAGCATCACTCTTATCTTTTAAAAACAATTTTCAAAATTTAATCAATTCTAAATTCATCAAGAACAAAGGTACCCTAAATCTACTCTTCTCTCTATCTCTCTTTTCTCTGTAATTTTTTTATTCTAATTTTAGTTTAAAGCTACCGCTAATGGGGGCTACTGCTGTTCATTAGTGGTAGCCCTCTATCTTCTACTTTCTACTATCTCTTTCGCTTCACTTTTTTTTGCTTTAATAAATTCAAATATATTTTTCTTATAATATATTTACTTTTTTTTTTTTTGTTACGGTTGATTGTCTCATAATTGGGAGTTTTTTTTATCTCTTTGTGAGGCTAGTCCCTTCTTGTGAGGGTTTATTTTTAAATAAAATTATGATATTTGATTTTATTTGGTTGGAGAGTTTAGATCTTGAATTGCAAGTGTAAATCTTCAATCAATGACCTGACAATGCAGTCTATTCCTGACAGTGTAAATCTTCATTATTCAAAAGGATATAGATTCTTGTGTCAGTTAATAGATTAATAACCTTTATTAACTAGTAAAGTTCTATATTTGATCTATATACTTATTTATAATTATTGATATTATTATTAATGAATTACATTTTTCAAAAAAAAAAATCTAAATTCATCAAAATTGGAATTTCCATCAAATCATTTAAATGCAGGGCTATACGACGAAGAAAGGAAGACGAGACATTATTCAGTTTCCCAAACTAGCTAAATTTAATAATAAAAAAATAATAATAAAAATAATAAAAAAAAACTAAACATAATCAAAACCAAATATATTCCCCTCCTTTGTAATTTCCCATATGATTTGCACTTTAAAGGTTAAACCTTTTAATTTCCCATATATCTATGTATGTACATATTCAATCTTTTTTTTCTCTTTTCTTATGGTAAAAGACCTTAAAACAAAAATTTGAGATGGGAAGACAATGCTGTTCTGCAACTTTTCCAAGATTTTTTGGATTCAACATAACATTTTCCTATTTCCTCTTACTTTTTGATCCTTTCATTGCCCTTCTCATTTTGATCCTTCTCTTTTCCCTTTCGATCCCTTTCATTCCTGGAGGTCTTGAGCTCAAGTTGTACATTTTCATTCTCATTTTCCTTTTGATCTTTTTCATTGAGTTCGAGTTCTACATTGTCCATCTCCTGATTCTTTATGAAGAGTTCAACATCTCTAACTCCGAGCAATTCAAATGTGCCTTCTGGCTTGGGCGGTTGTCTATAAATGACTTTGCAAGCAACAACATTTAAAATCTGAAAAGAATAAACGTATGTAAGAAAGAATTAAAATTCCTTAATCATGTCCTTATTTCTTCTGAACAATGACAACAAATAACAACATATAAGCAAAATTACTTCTTTTTAGTTTCTAACAATGGCATAAAAAACTACAACATAAAAGTAAATTAAACTTACCTTTTCTCGAGTAGCATGATCCATTTCATTAACTTGAAGCCACTCAGGATTAACTCTATACTCGTATATACTCCATTGAGATTTGGATCCTTTATCAGGCCTTCCATGGTAGAAATCAAGTTTTCGCACAAAACCAATCAATTCTTTCTTGTGTTTGCTCATATAGACGTGATTCCTAGAGGAGACACGGTAGAAACCATCTTTTGTTAAAATTTTGCCTTTTCTTCTGTTGGAAAAGAAATACCATTCACTGCACGATCCATGCTCATAGTCACCTGTAAAAGAATTTACAAATCCAAGCTCACCAAACAATTTGAAGTAAATTCCACTTGAAAATTTGTACAAAATTACTACGAGTTGTATAATGTTTATCGAAACTTCCCTTATATTGAAGTATAATCTAACTTTACTTTAATATTAATAATTACTGACTTTACTTAATTATTTAAAATTTTAAAAACAATATTTATTAACCCTGAATGAGATTATATATGATATATTTAAAATGATCAATGAATTTCAGTTCGACATTCAAACTACTTGATTAACAGACTTGAATTCACTAAAAGTCATAGCAATCATGAGTAAATAAAATTCAGATATATATAGTTAAAATGCAAAGCTAAAGCTAGCTTAACATATTGATCACTGCTAACAATAATCAGATAGAAGATGAAGAAATTTAACTTACCCACGGGAAGCTGATCTGGGTTGCTGGAGAAAACATCAATGGTAGGGATTATATCAATAAGATCTTGATCCAATGACTTTTTCTTTACAATAGGATCTTGACCCAATATCTTGCTCTTTAAATAGAAAAGAATTAATTCTGAATCTGTAGGACAAAACTTGTACCCAAATGGTAGAACAACTCGCTCGTACCCACTTGGTACAGCAACTTGCTCCATCTGTTGATAAAAATTGAGAATTTGAATAATTTCTCTCTGACTCTACAGTCACATACAATAAACAATAAATATACAGTAAAATCATACTTATGTGAGCAAGAGAGAACAAACTGAAAGAAAAATAGTGTTTTACTATGACTCCACAGATTCAGAGGTTCCTGAAAATTAACAACAAAGTATAAACAAAATCCTACTACCTAACAAGAACTGTAAATCAATATTCATAGTAGAAAAGTTTAGAGTAATTAGTTTCCAACAATTAAGGCTAGAGTAAGTTGACTGGTCGTTGTAATAATATAAGAGAGAAATACTAATACTAATTTTAGAAAAACTGTTCTAAGTAGTTAATAAATATACCCAAAAAAATATATATATATTGAATCAAGTCAAAGTCAGTTGTACTTAAAACTGCTTTGACTTAATTTGACCAAAATTTGACTCAATTAACTGAACAATAACCACAGCAAGCAAAAAATGACATTACATACAGTTTACAGCTATTTGAATATAAGCACGGGGAAAAGCATTTTTATAAAAGAAATTACAAATCAACATTACAATTAATGTTGGGAATTGATTAATTACAGTCTTCAAAAATAATATTACAATGGAATTTATGAGTTAATTTAATTACAGTCCAAAAAACCTAAAATTCAAAATATCCTACAAAATTTGGAAAATCAAGATTTTCTTCCTTCTTCCAACCTTTCCAAACGAATTCCAGAAATTTCTCTCCCTTGAATTTGATCTGCTTATATATAGCAAACAAATAAGAAAAAAGAATAGAACAGAAAAGAAGCAATCATAACATTGAGCTTAAATAAACAAACAAAACATTACACATATGCACTAATTAAACACTGATTGTCCTTCAATCCAAACAAGTGACACAACAATTTTTTCCAAAGAATCCAAACTGAATCAGTATCTAGAATTGATATCTCAACTCAAAACAAAGCAAAAAACTAATTTTCTCATTCAATCCAGTTCATTCAACATTATAAGAACCTAAAATAAAAATCATAACATCTTTATTACTTCTCCACAGAGGCTAGCTGCAACCATAGACGGTCCGTAAGTCAAACAAAAACCAAAAAATTTGAAGTTTCCATGCCAAATTTCTTTCCCTAGAATATTTGATTGTGTTCAACAATATCCTCATCATATCCTCGCAAACATGGATTCAAAGCTTCAGGTTTTTATTTTTTTTTATTTTTTAATAATATCATCAACAAATTTAGATTTACCATTTTCACTGTTTTAATTTTTATATATTAATTCAAAATACCCAAGTTCAACTGGATAGAGAATTCCTTTCTGGGCATTACTCTTTGACATCCAGCAAATAAGTGCAAGCAAAGAAATTCTAGTTTTTCTCAAACAATCAAAAAATAAAAGCTAAATAATATTAACATAATTGAAGTCATTATCCTCGAAACATCTATAGGCCAATCATAGGGACACAACAGAATCATTTCAACCAAACATGTCCAACAAAGCATAAAGTTCCAAAATCAATATCATTATCTTGTATAAACTCCGACGCATATTTCATTGCTCAAAACCAAACATAAGAAAAAAAAATTCAATAACTATTCATTAGCAAATTGTAACCCAAATCATAACAAAAATCATGTATATTAAACATATTAAAGATCAAACCAAACATCCAAGTAATTTCAAAAAAATAAAAATCTAAGACTACAGCACCATATTTAAAATCCACTTTTGTCCCTCTACATAACCCTTATTCGCTTAAATTCAATCCAATCTTATATACCGAAAAATCTAAGACTACAGGCAATGGATTTCATTTTTCTCAAACACAGAAGTAAACAGAACAAATATTTCATAAACCCATGCTCAATAAGTGAAACCCCAAACCCTAGATAAGCATAAACAAATATACGTAATACCAACAACAACAACAACAACAACACAAATCCATTACACAAAAATAATATAATAACTGATTCTTAAAGTAAGACTGTTAGAGTAGGACAGAGTATTCAGTGTATTGTTAAAAGCAAATACTCAAAAGCCAAAAGCAAAAGCAAATAAGAAAA
Source organism: Jatropha curcas (assembly GCF_041381405.1). Classification (NCBI taxonomy): domain Eukaryota; kingdom Viridiplantae; phylum Streptophyta; class Magnoliopsida; order Malpighiales; family Euphorbiaceae; genus Jatropha; species Jatropha curcas. The sequence goes on from NC_143154.1 coordinate 19,825,442, forward strand.
AAATGAAGAACTACGGAAATAAGATCAGAACCTTATCCTTAAACCCTTCTTTTTGAATCAACAGAATCGCACTACTTGCTTCTGAAACACGTTGACGTCAGAGAAAAATGAACATTTTTTTTCGTCTCTGTTTTTGGAGTTGAAGAGAGAAGAAACAACGAAGAAGGGAGGAAGAGAGTGATTAACCCATAATGAGAGAAGAGGTTCGACGTTTCTTCTTCTGAGAGAGGAGAAGACAGAGCGAGGACGGTCCAGAAGATCCGTTAATGCGTAAAGTAAGGGAGGAAATAAGAAGGGAAAATGGGATATATATGGGTTTGGGATTAGAATTTACTTCAGAATAATACATGGAGCTGTCAAATTAGGGTTTAAAGCTTTTTTTAATTTAAAAAATAATAATAAAATAAGTGAATAAAATAAAATAAGCAAATAAAAAGTGAAGTAAAGCATAACATGAAAATTAAATAAAAATACACCTTCAACTTCTTAAAAGGATAAAAGCTCATTTTGGAAATTTTTATGTCATTTCTATTATTTAATTTTTCTAATAATATAATAAGAGGATAAAAAAAGTGAAAAATAAATAAATTCTTAAATTATAGTTAAATTAACGCATAAAAATCTTTTTTTTTTGAAAAAATATATCATTTTTAAATTATAATTCTGTTAATATTTTGGTCTTTCATTCAAAATATATAGAGGGATCAAATTGTTAACAAAATCATAATTTAAGGATTTATTAGTTAATTTTTTTAAAAAAAGAGGTCCTCATATGTTAATTTAATTATAATTTAATGACAAAATTATATTCTTCCCTTAAAAATCTATTTGTAGAATTTTTCACCAAACATTAATTTATTTCATATTTTTTACCAAACAAAACTAGAAGTAAATTACTTAATTAAAATTATATTCTGACCTTGTCAAAATATAGTGTCTATTAACAACTTTCTCTTTGAGGGGGATTTGCTTACTGTATGCATAGAATCTGTACCCTAAAAATGAAAAGACAAAAATATAAATTATATTTACAAAAAGATAAGTGCATATAATTTCTAGTATGGAATCTTCTCTTATAAAAAAATTTTTTCTCTAATTTTTCTCTTTATGATTAGAACACGATTTAAAAATTGAAACGACTTTTTCTTGGATAGATGTGGAATGAGATTTGAGAACTTGATTTAAAGGGTCCAAGAGGTTTGATCTTGAATTGATGAAAAATGAACTTGGACAATTCAAGGATCGCACAGACTTGATCTCGAATTGACGTTAAAAGAGCTTAGGTTCTTTAAACTTGATATAAAGCTTTTGTTAGTTTTAGTTTGAAGAGTTTTAATATTTTTTTTTCTGTCTTTTTTGCATGTGTCTGCAATGTGAAGAGAAAACGCCTATTTATAGAGGTTTGATGAAATCCTTTAGCCACGTATGTAATTTAATTGGTCTATTCTTAACTTTTATTGGTCACTTTTGCATTTTATATAGACACTTAACCTGTACACTAAGTATTCAATTTAATTGATTCACTTGAAGAATTTTTATTTGAATTTACTATATTATTTTTTCAATGAAATAAATAATTCTATTCAATAATTTTGTTTTAACAAACATTAAAATATTTTGATTATTGTCAAAATAAATTATTTAATTTAACTAATTAATAAATTAATTTAATAAAATTTAAGTATCTATAAATCCCTGTCAAAACATTTTCATTAAATTATTTGAATGGGTCTCAAAATTTGACAATACATACATATTCATATCCTTTTATTATCTTGACTCTCAATTAGTAGAAGTTGGCAACCTTAGCCGTCTCCCTCGCTCTTTTTTTTTTTTTTTTAAATTTTGTTTTCTAAACTATTCCTGATAGTCTCTTTGGTCACTGGTGATTTTTTCTCGTACCTTCCTTTTGTTTTTCTTTATTTTATTTAATTTTCTTTGTAATAATTTTCAAATATTTAATTTTCTTTTTAATAATTTTTAAACCTATAATCGTTTAAAATAAAACTTGAATTTAGTCTATTAGATCTATAATAATTAACAGATCTTGAGTGTTTTTGGTACGCTCTCAAAGGGTTTACTAATTTTTCTACTTTAGTGAAATTGTTCCTCGTTATTGAGGAGTTTTTACGTGAATATTTTATTTATTTGGTAGTTCGAAATACAAGATGGATTGCTGGTTGCTTATGATAGGAGACTTCAGATTTTCAAGTTCGGATGAATTTCTTTTACCAATGGGACTTGATAATTCTTCTATTAAAGTTTGGTAGGTGTCAGTTATAATAAGTTTCTAAAAAAATAATATTCAAAACAATAGTGTGAAAAGTTTCTTTTATCATTCTATTTGAAAATTGACCAGTTTTTACTCGAAAAATTAATCTCTTCTCCTAAAATCAAGAACATTCCAAACAAAAGATTTCAATTTTCTATATTTTATTCCTGCAGCAATATTATAATGTACTCAACTTATATTCATTATTAATGAATTGTTAATTTTTTTTTTAAAAAAAATAAGTTGGCAACCCATCTCCTCCCAATTGCATGAAATTTGTTCCCAAGTCTGGCAACTTTTGCTTTTTTTTCTTTTAAATATTTTTCTAGCTTGAACCACTCTAATTCAATGGGTTATTTTTCTTTTAACGCAAATCGTGAAACTCTACTCCTTTTTGAATTAGAATTTTTTGTTTTGAGATTTTTTATCATTCAAAAATTAAAATCTTTGTTTTATAAAAAAAATCAAAATCTTTGATCATTTGGAGTCAAAAATTTAATCTTCTTGAGTTTAGAGTTGAAAAATCTTCTATAAAAAGGACCATTAACCTATGCTTTTCTTCACATCAAATTTTAGAATTATTAATTAAAAATTTTCTTTTCTTGACAACCAATAGGTACGCCTTCTACACCCTTCAAAAATTGAGACTGTTTAGGGCACAACAATTTTTTTTTTTTTTTCGGTACAAGTAAGCATCCCTTAATTATTTAATTTCTTTGATGGGATTCTTTTTTTTTTTTTACTATTATATATATATATATATATATATATATGTATTTGTGCTTTGATCACATAATGATCTGACAATAAAAGAGTAAAGCCCATCAGATGCCTTTCTTTTGCAAATTTCAACTATAGTTTTCATGATGTACGCTTCTGTAATTTGCAATTTTGCATGGCCTCTTTAAAGTTGAATAAGCCAATGCATGAGCATTAAACCCTTTAGGGTGAACAACTCGACAACTTCTACCCTAAAAGCCATTCGATTTCCCTTTTTATTTCAAGTAGTTTGAATTTCCAAATAAATTTGCAATCTTAATATACAAGTGTTTTTTTTTTTTTTTACCCTCCGACGTTGGTAATTTTATTGGTTCCATTAGTGTAAGCTCCTCATCCACATGCTATGCTAGTGTAGACAATTGATTCAACTGCCACATTGATTTTGGCATGTTTGCTATCTTCAATTTATTGCTTGCATGATGCTCCTTCCATTTTCTTTATTTAGAGAAAATAGAAAAAGTTCATGGATTTAGAAAATTAGTTAACTGAATTTTTCTTGTTAAAATACCTTTAATAAGACTTCATTTTATCATTCATTATGAGAACAACAGTTGATACAAGAGTCATTTCCAAGAGTGCATTAATGTCCTACTTGCATGGATTGGGACGTCACTTTTAATAAAAATTCAAACATTTCATATTCTGTTATAATACTTTATTACACTGGGATAGTATACATATTATGTGCTCAAAAATAAAATAAATTTGGAGCCAAATTGAAGGCTAAGTTTTAGAACTTATTCATTAAAGGCTATAAATTCTCAAAATTTTTGGAGAAAAAAAGGAGGGAAAACTAAAATTTTGGCTTTAACTTATTTAAACTTGAATAATTTTTCAATTTAAATCTAAAAGCAAAAATTTAGTTGCTCAAAATTTAATTGAATTTCAGAAAGTAGTGCCCAAATGCAATATCTTACAACTAAAATAAAATAAAATTTGGAGCCAAATTTTGTAAGTTTACAATGAGATTCCTTGACTTCTAAATTTGGCTATATATAAAATGAAACCATAGTTAATTATTTGATTCCGAGAAACTTATTCTCTTTTCCATAACACCTAAATCAGCCATATTATATCCAGAAATTGCCATTATTTTGCATCATTCAGACTTGAATCCTATAGGTAATGAAGTAGAAATGACTTTAGATTGCCTCTCAACAGTGCTATCTTTATGCATTGCAAGATCGAGCATATCTTGTGGACTTTGGTCACATTGGTCATCATCATTTGTTTGCTTCTCAAGAAGATTATCAAGTTTGGCCACATTAGCATCTTCTCGACCACTAATAGCAAAAGTAGGTGTTTCAAGAACTTCAGAGTACTGACCATTTCCTTTGTGAAAGTGCCTCAAATTAGCAATAGAAGATCGTAAATTTTTAAGTAGTGCACTGTTTTTCTATGTTTGCTCATTATTTTTGTCTACCTTTTCCACCAATGTGGCCAAAAAAGTACTAGTTGTATTTAATTTTTTCAAAATCTCAAAACGCCTGCACTTTTAAATACAAAACGTGACTGTTTTCAAAATCTAACTAGCCCAATATACCTTTGGTCCTTACACCAACAATCGTGGACACGTTTACAATGATAAAAGTGGACATATAGCTATCGAATATACTAATAAGGGCCAACTCTATATTTATGTTATAAAATTTTGACATTTAGAACTTGCACTTTAATTTTGTGGTCAAATTTATATAAACGACTACCATTTTGTAAAATTGATGTGAAAAAGTGAATTGATAACTGGTCGTTTGACCTTCAATCTTGAAACAAACACATACACTCCAAGGACATTCTAATCTTTTTAACTTGGCTTGCATCCTAAAGTTACTATTTAGAGTAAAATTCACTATATAAAAAATACACCCAAAAAGGAAATTTTCCTTAAATAAAGAGAACAGATGGAGTATATATAATCCAATGTTAGCTTATACTAATGATCTGTATCCCATAAACTTGGCTTGCATAAATCATCCATTTAGCTTTTATTTATTGCATGGCCATGCCCGTTTATTTATATGACATACTCTATACTTCTTTTTTTTTTTTTTAGCCTTCATTTGATTCTTTTTCCAGCTAACTAGCCAGTTTTAAGGCCTCATCAAGATGACTTGCATTAATTGTTGATTGTTCTACTTCATGCAAAGTCCAAATATTAAAGTTTTAAATGACGATAAAAAAATTCAAATCCTACAATGATCTTCAATTTTCAAAGATCTGTACATAGATATTTTAAAGTTAAAGCATCAAGCGATGTGCACCCTCCTTTTCTTAAAGATTGGACTATCGAACGCACTTTGTGAATTATTTCAACTTTCATGAAGAAGTTACATATATCAAATGTCAATTTGTTGTAATCTTCACTTCAGTCGCTTCAAACTCCATAAAATAATGTTACACTTTTGAAAGTTGCATTGACAATAATGAAGTTTCTTAGCAACCGTCTTTCAAATTTGTTAGTGAATTTTTCTTCATCGAATGTTATCGGGAGTGACTTGAAGATATATTAGCAACTCACCAACAACTACTTTTGGAAGCCAAGTTTATCATGCTTTGTTTGACCTTTATTTACTTATGATCGCTTCATAAATGTTCTTCAACATTTCTTCAAACATTGAACTATTTTAACAAATACTCTTTTTATCTAGAAGAGTCGATTTCTTTTTGGGACTAGGATTTTCAATTTTTGGTCATTTATAACCCCCTCAGCTAAGGATCTTACAGAAGTTGGTAAATGCAAATACTTATTTGATGCATACTACAAAAATGCCAAGCAAGTTGACAAAAACTTCAAGTTGAAAATTCACAATTAGGTGAAATACTTTTGGTTTCACGATCCTATTAAATATTTTGATCCTCCTAAAAAAGACTATAGTGAAAGGATTGCTCCATCCAAAAAGAATTTCAATCCTTCAACTGTCATTAGCATCAAACTACCATGAGATACAAACTGGCAAGAGCACTTTCAACATTTTAAATGTCAAAGATGATAATGTGAGAAGATGTTTACTTTGCTGCTTTGATTTTTTTTATTGGCATGCAAATTTGGACTTCCACTTGATCTTATGAGTCTTATTTGTCCAAGCAACTTTAAAGTTACAAGCATGATCACAACAGGTGAAATTTTTTCTTCGGCTATTCTTATATTAGCAAGCATTTATAAAGGGCTTTGAGTTATCTCTACTATTAAAAAACTTCGAAGAAATGTGAATGCCATTGCCTTTCTATTATGTTTAAGTTTGGTTAACTAATTATTTTGACATGCATTTTACACATGTTGTTGATGAAAAAACTAAGATGATATTCTACAATGGACAATGAATGACCAAGTATTATAGTGAAACTGAAGCCATTAACCATTTTATGGAAAGGAAAGCTTATATGGGTCCATCTCTTGTAGAAAATATTACCTTCTTAAAAACAATGGTAAGTTGACTATACATCAAGTGGATACTTCATCAACCTCAATTCAAGCTTCTTTACTTTATGCTAAAAAAAATGGATACTTTATTGCATTATGAAGCCCTTACAGATGTGTCTGGTAGTATTGGTAGGTCCTTTCCAAAGTATCTTTAGAGACCATCATATAGCTTTGGGATTCTTGTGTTTATGTAAATAGTGGTGCTAGACTAACTGGTCCTTTAGTGACACTTGATGAATGCTTTTCATGCACTTGAGCTTTTGAAAATTGGTGGCAAATAGAATGGTCTAAAGCTTGTTCTCATGATGTAACTACAAGTTTAAAACAATGCCAATATTAGTGAAATCCTTAAGGCCTTGATTGAATGATTCAAGCATTAAAAGGTACATGTGTTATTTAAATCCTCTACATGAATCAATTGTTAAGAAGGATAAGATAGTTGCACCAATTGTTTTGAAGATAAAATCACAAGTAGTTGCTAATCCTTCTAAAGAAAAGGAAACTAGTGCTCCAATAAAAAAAACTCCACTAACAAAGAGCAACAACATCCTAATGGTATCTTGCAAGAGGAATCAACTTCCCAAACAATTTCTTTCATAGAAGGCAGTAATGAATCAAATACTTTGGATAATGACATTCAATTCAAATTGGAAAAACACCTAATCAATTAAAAGTGGTTGAAGATGCCTTGAACTCTCACTCTAGCCAAAAGCATAATAGAAGAGATTTGCTTAATCTATCTCTTTCACCCATCTTCTAAGAGAGCACGCTTAATCCTGGAGTTTTTCCACCTCTCCAAGCCATTCCACCAAAAGGCACTTGCAGTAATTACTTTCTTCATTTTCAATGTATGGTTCCATTCATTCCCATCCCATGCATTCCACTGCCCTAAGTAGCTTTACCATCCTAAAAGTCTGTCAGGAGTCGCTCCTTAGTGCCACTCCCTGTCCTTATTGGACCAATTTCCCAATTCAGATTGTCATAGCCTACTAGTTTCTCATTCATGCTCGAACCACGCATCTACTGGAGGGGATTCAGGTTTGATATCACATATCATGCTTTGACTCTTACTAATAGAGGAATTGCCCACTTTAGACAGGATCCACATCGCCTTATCCACCTGGTGGAGTGGAGAACTTCTAAGAGGTCATTCATCTCTCAAGAGATAATGCTTAACCCAAGAGTTTTTCCAACTCTCCAAGGTATGCCACCAAATGGCATTTCTAGTGATTCGTTTCCCCATTTTCAATGTATGATTCAATTCATTGATGTGCCCTATATTCCAATACCCTAGGTAGGAATTAGTTGGCAACTTTTAACTCAAATTCAGGATTTCTTGATTGGCACGGGCGTACTGCCTAGCACGGTCTGGGCGTGCCAGGCTCTGGAAGTCTGGGGCTCTCAGCACGGGCCGTGTTGTTCAGCACGGTTTGGGGAGGTTCCAGAGCACTGGTTTGCGCATTGGCACGGCCAGGGGCGTGCGCTCCTCTGGAAGTCTGGAACATGTGTAGCACGGGCGTGCTTTAGCTGCACTGCACGGGCCAAGTCTCTATCTCCAGTGCGAGCACAGGCGTGCGCCTTAGCATGGGCTGGGGCGTGCGCGCCTCTGAAAGTCTATGGCAATTGTGGCACGGGCGTGCAGCTCAGCATGGGCTGGGGTGTGCGCCTTTGGATCTTTACTTGTTTTGCCTTGCATTTGGCACGGCCGTGCTGATTAGCACGGGCTGTAGCGTGCTAAATATATTTTGCCTTATTTTTGTTCTTTTCTTGCAAAATCCTACAATTTTCCTCCAAATCAAGTGAGTTGTGTTTCAAGGAAGCTTTTAAATAAAAACATAACAATATTACATAAAAACTAATTTAGATAAATTAAAAACACTAGAAATCTTAGTGAAGATTACAATAAAAACACTATAAAAATTAACACTATCAGAATTCCCCAAACTTAAACTATTGCTTGTCCTCAAGCAATAAAATTCCCTTGAAACAGTTTGGAATAATTATTCACGAATTTAATAAATATCCAAATTATTAACCTAAGAATAAATTATATGTTTCCTATGTCAATTATTTTCTGGCCAAAATTTTAATTTTCAATAAAACATATTCTTTTTATTAAACATAAGTTAACAAGATTTTTATCATCAATCTTTATTTAATTTTGTGATAATTAGAATATGAATTTACAAAAATTAATTTAACCTTTAAATAGAATAATATTGTAGCAATCCCATAGGCAATATTAATCATCTCTTCTCCACAATTGAAATGCTTACAGTTTTGAAAGATCAATAGGTCTTTATTTAGGTTGTAATGGGGTTTTAGGGGTAAAATTTTGGCTAAAGAAGAAAGGGCAATAAGATAAAGAAAAATGCAACAAATGCTTCATATTAGGATTTTGTATTTATATTAAAACCAAGTTGTATTTGTAAAGGGAGATTTTAATTTAAGCTCTTCACTAGCTCAAACTTTTAGAGGTAAATTTTGGCAAGGTTTCTTCTCAATATCCTCGAATATTTCTTTCTTACTAAGTTTCCCCAAACTTGAATTTTTGACTAATTTCTTTTCTAATGGGGTACTCCTCTTTTTCTCTTTTGCTAGTATTACTAGAATTTTCTCCACTTGTTGCTATGTTTTAATAAAATAAAAATCCTTCAATTATACATTGTTGCATTTAGGGTACAGAATTGATTTGGTTTAGTGGCTAGGTTCATATAGGGGTGATTAATGAAATTTTGATATAGGCTTCAAATTGGTTGCAATGGTCATATTTTCTTAGGTGGTCTAAGTTAGATATGATGTTTTTATCAAAGAATGTCTGAATCATTTCTTTCTAATTGTAAGCACAAAATTTTTGCCTTGAAGAGAATTCTAAATTGTTCTAGGAGTGTTAAGGTTAAATAAGTTTTTATGAAAAACATACCTATTTATCATAAATTTAAATAAAGGTTGCTGTTTATAATCTTAAAAACAAATGGTTAAATCAAAGAAGTATGTTGAGTTAAAAATTTAAATTTTTGTTAAAAGCAATTAACTTTAGAAAAACAATTAATTTAATCAAAGGTTAATGAATTGAAGATAAATTGTAAATTTGATCACAATTATTCCATACTTGTTTTATTTACTAAAATAAAAAAAAAATTCATGAGAATTTTATAGTTTAGAATGTCCTCCCCCAACTTAATGGAGCACATTGTCCTCAATGTGTATTTCCCAAAACTTATGAAATTATGGATACTTCAATAAAAGGCTAAGAAGTGGAGAAAAGTACCATCATTGATTTGAGACAATAAAATGAAGCTGGGCGGCGAAGATCATCCAAGCTATAATGTTAGAAACAAACTAAAAATTCCAAAATATTAAAATTGAAAAGGAATTGAAATCGAAAGTAGGTAAACTTAAACTAATGGAAATCCAAAGTATTTAAATGTTCAACAAACAGAAAAATAAGAAGGAATAACCAAAGTAATGTGAAATATATCAAGCTTCCGGTGGTGGAGGTGGAGGAGGCCGTAGCAACTGAATCACAGTCTGAAGCTGAGTGGAGAGCCCCTGGTAGTGACCTTGCAGGGTGTCTAGGCGAGAATCGAGGTTGCCGTGCATGACCTCTATCGACTGGAACCGGTCAGCAATCATCGATTCCATGCCAGTGAGCCGAGTGTCGAACATATCCATGCGAGAGAGCATGCGGGCAAGCACCTCATCATTGGACACAGTGGAAGTGCCCTGGAATGAAGGTCCAGCTCCAGAAGTACCTTCACCAAAACTAAAACCAGGGAAAGGAGGTGGCTGATCCTCCGCTATGTTAGCTGCTGCAGGCGCGTCATCATCGGTAGTTTCTGCTGGGGCACCTATTACACGGTATGAATCTCCAAACTTCTCCACAATCTTCATGTGAATCATGAGATCAATATCTAATTTAGTCCCTCTACCGCCTCCGATACTGTCATAAATGGGTCTAGCCGGATTCCATACCCTTAGATAAGTAGCAATGCGTGTAACAAAGCAACCTATCATAAGGCTCCCTTGTCGGCCCTTGCGACTCGAGCCCATTTTTGGCATAACCAATAACCGACATTTAGTAAAACTCCGTGGTTAATGGCCCATAAAAAATAAAGCTCATTTCTCCCCAAAACTCCATCACTTTCACTTCTGCCAAAGATTTTATTTACCAAAAATTTGTATATATACCTCAAAGCAGGACTTTTTAATTTGGAAGCCTTAGAGACCCTAGGGTTATAACGGTCTTCTCTCATTAATTCATGCCACCTATCTGAGTCAAAAGAATCTGTGGGGAGTTGGGTAATCGTATTTTCAGTGGGAAAACCAAAAATGTGACTAACTTCATCTATTGAAAGTTCAAAATCTCTCCCAAGCAAATGAAATCGAATAAAATTCCGAACACATCCAATTGGAAATCTAATAATGGAAGAATATGAACTTAAAAATTCCAATTTCAAAGGAGCATACACAGGATCTCGCATTTCAATAAAATTTCCACACCCCACTCGCCGAAGTGGTTCTACCACAGCTTCCCTAAGTCCAACTATTGACAAGGCATCCTCATCTATAAATTTATTTGGCAAAAGAGGGCGTGATGAGAGTTTGTGATACCTGTCTAGTTGCTCAGAAGAACTTGTTTCAAACGGAGGAAGTGGTGGACTGTCAGATGGTGGAGAAGCGGTGGAAGAGCGAAAGGAGCAGCGTCCAGCTGCTACAGATGAAGCAGTTCTACTTCTTTTGTACCTGGGAGGCATGATGATGAAAATATTGGAGAAAATGAGAGAAAAGTGAGGGAAAATGAGAGAAAATGGGAGAAAATGGCGAAAATGGGCGCTGGCGACTAGGGCATGCGATGATGAATGAAACAGCGTTAGGGCATGCTATTTAAATGAGTTAGCATGCACAGGCGTGCGGTTCAGCACGGTCTGGAGCGTGATCTCCCCTGGCAGTCTGTTTGATAGCGCGCACGGGCGTGCGGGTGACACGGGCTTGGGCGTGCAAGCTTCTGGAAGTCCAGTGACAACGGGCACAGGCGTGCTAGATGGCACGGTTCAGGGCGTGCAAGCCTCTGGAAGTCCAGTGCAAACGGGCATGGGCGTGCTGCGGGGCACGATCTGAGGCGTGCTACCCTCTGATTCTCATTTTTCAATTTTATCTTTGATACACGGTCATGCTAAGTGGTATGGCCAGGGCGTGCTGCCTCTTGTTATTCCTATAAATTGAATAAAACAAACAACAAGCACATAAAACAAAACAATCAAAATGAAAATGGGTTGTCTCCCATAAGCACTTTTGTTTAACGTCGTTAAGTTCGACGTACTAAACCTGATTCAAGCTAATCAAGACTGATAGTGGTTTTAACGGGATCAAAATTTCCACCTTGGTAAACCTTTAAACAGTGAGCATTCACCTTGAAACGTCGGTTACCATCCATTATCTCAACTGCTCCATGCGGGAAAATTTCCTTAATCGTGAATGGGCCAGACCATCTTGAGCGCAGTTTTCCGGGAAAAAGGCGGAGTCTAGAGTTGTAGAGTAAAACCTGTTGGCCTACCCTTATTTTCCGCATAATGATACGCTTATCATGCCACTATTTTGTGCGATCTTTATAGATTTTGGCATTTTCATAAGCGTGGAGCCTCATTTCATCCATCATGTTTAATTGAAGCAATCTCTTTTGACCAGCTTCCTTAGTATCAAAGTTAAGGAATTGGATTGCCCAATATGTCTTGTGCTCCAGCTCGACAGGGAGGTGACAAGCCTTACCGTATACCATTCGATATCGTGACATGCCAATTGGTGTTTTGAATGCAGTTCTGTAGGCCCAAAGAGCATCATCGAGCTTCTTGGACCAGTCGTTCCTTGATTGGCTAACTATTGTCTCCAAAATCTTTTTGATTTCCCGGTTCGTGACTTCTACTTGCCCACTCGTTTGAGGGTGATATGGGGTACCTACACGGTGAGTAACACCATATCTGGAAAGTAGGGAGTCAAGGTACTTGTTACAGAAGTGCTTACCTCCATCTGTGATTATTGCTCTTGGAGTACCATGTCGTGTGAAAATATATTTCTTGATGAAGCTCATCACACTTTTGGCATCATTATTGGGAAGGGCAACAGCTTCTGCCCATTTTGACACATAGTACACCGCCACTAGGATGTATTGGTTTGAGTATGATGATGGAAAAGGTCCCATGAAGTCCAGACCCCAAACATCGAAGATTTTGACTTCAAGAATGCTATTCAAAGGCATCTCATGTCTCTGCGAAATGTTACCTAACCTTTGACAACGATCACAAAGACGGACATAGTTAAAAACATCTTTAAATAGATTAGGCCAATATAAACCGCTCTCCAATATACACGCTGCTGTCTTGTTTGCTCCAAAATGTCCTCCACATTCCATTGAATGGCAGAATTTAAGGACACTTTCCATTTCACTTTCCGGTGTACACCATCGGAATAGCTGATCACTACAATATTTGAACAAAAAGGGCTCCTCCCAATAGTAGTATTTGATATCATGAAAGAACTTTTTCTTTTGTTGATAAGAAAAGTTGGGAGGAGGGATTTTGCAAACAAGATAGTTAATTATATCAGCATACCAGGGGGCTTGAGTATTTGCTATCAGCAAAAGTTGCTCATGGGGAAAGCTTTCATTGATTTGTAGCTTGGTTGTATCCTCTTCCCCCAACTCTAGCCTGGAAAGATGGTCAGCCACAAGATTCTCGGTTCCCTTTTTGTCGCGAATTTCCATATCAAATTCCTGCAATAAGAGAACCCAACGAATTAGTCTTGGTTTTGCATCTTTCTTTTCTAGCAAATATTTGATAGCTGAGTGATCTGTGTAAACTATTATTTTGGCTCCAATTAAATAGGCTCTAAATTTGTCAAAAGCAAAAACAATAGCTAACAATTCTTTTTCAGTAGTTGCATAGTTTAATTGCCCATCATTCAATGTGCGGCTAGCATAATAGATGACGTGCAACTTCTTTTCCTTTCTTTGACCAAGAACGTCTCCAACAGCATTATCACTAGCATCATACATAAGTTCAAAAGGAAGAGTCCAATCTGGTGTAGTGATGATAGGTGCTGAGATCAACTCCCTCTTTAACCTGTTAAAAGCATCTAAACACTCTTTGTCAAATTGAAAGGAACATCTTTAACTAATAAATTACAGAGAGGTTTTGTGATTTTCGAGAAGTCTTTGATAAACCTTCTGTAGATTCCTGCATGACCAAGAAAACTTCTTATCCCTTTCACTGCATTAGGAGGAGGTAATTTTTCAATTACCTCGATTTTGGCTTTCTCTACTTCAATTCCCTTTTGAGAGATCTTATGCCCTAAGACAATACCTTCCTAACCATAAAGTGACATTTTTCCCAATTCAAAACAAGGTTAGTGTCTTCACATCGTTGCATTACTAAGGATAAATTATGAAGACATGCATCAAAAGAAGAACCAAATACAGAAATGTCATCCATAAATATCTCAATAGATTTCTCAAACATATCAGAAAATATGGACATCATGCATCTTTGGAAGGTTGCAAGAGCATTGCATAGTCCAAAAGGCATTCTCCTATAGGCAAAAGTGCCATAAGGACAAGTGAAAGTAGTTTTCTCTTGATCTTCAGGAAAAATAGGTATTTGAAAGTATCCTAAATAAGCATCTAAGAAACAATAAAAGGGATAACCTGCAAGTCTTTCAAGCATTTGATCAATAAAGGGTAAGGGAAAGTGGTCCTTACGTGTTGCTTTGTTCAATTTTCTATAATCTATGCACACATGCCAACCTGTGACTGTTCTAGTGGGAATTAATTCATTGTTTTCATTAAAGATAACAGTCATACCTTCCTTCTTTGGCACAACTTGGACAGGACTCAACCAACTGCTGTCTGAAATTAGATAGATGATTCCGATGTCCAGAAGTTTTATGATTTCAGCCTTGACTACCTCCTTCATGTTTGGATTTAATTGTCTTTGATGCTCGATTGAGGGTTTGTAGTCTTCTTCCATCAGGATCTTATGCATGCATACACTTGGGCTTATCCCTTGTAGATCAGAAATTGACCATCCTATTGCTTTCTTGTGCCTTCGAAGAGCCTGCAACAACCTTTTCTCTTGATCAAGCATTAAGTGAGAGGAAATAATAACAGGAAAAGAGTTGTTCTCACCTAGAAATGCATGCTTCAAATAAGGAGGAAGCTGCTTCAGCTCTTGTTTGGGTGGTGTATCTTCTTTTTCTTTTTCTTCTGTATTATTATTATTATTATTATTATCTATGCTATATAAAGTGTCCTTTACACATTTATCAATTACATCTTTTTTTGTTTTAGAAAAACTTATTTATATCTTATATATGGAGAGTCCAAAATGTCTGAGTTAACAATGCCTTTTAGTAATGGAGGCAAAGAAGCAAAAGTAGTAAAAATACAATTAATTGAGTACAATCTGCTGAAACGTGCTAAGAAATTAGCTGCTTGGTTCCCCTCGCGATAAATATGACAGAAGGAGACATTGAACCCCGAGATGGAATTCTTGATCTGTATGATAAACCGAGGTGTTCTGGCTGAAGTTGAGGAAGTGATGAAGTCGATAGTAGTTTTTGAGTCACTCTCAATAATAAGGGGGAAGGTGTTTAGGCTTTGGCACCAACTAAGACTGCAAAGTAAGGATTTAATTTCAGCATCTATAGAGTCTCTGGCATGAATTGGGAAGCAGTATGCAGCAATGAGGCTTCCTAAATGATCTCGAATTATAGCTCCTCCTGCAGATGAAGAAGAAGAGTATGAAGCATCAACGTTGAGTTTGTAAAATCCAGCTTGTGGTTTGATCCAAGATACCAGCTTAATTTTCAATTTATTTCCGAAGAATTCAGGAAGGTAATCCTGAAATAAAGGAATGAACTTGGCAAATTTGGATTCAGAGTGAGCAACCCCCATTTGTAGATCATGGTACGAATCTGTTCTAGCAAATGGGGAATATGAAAACCATCCCCTTCGCCCCATATGAGACAGCAGTATGCTGACCAAATAGAGTAGAGAATAATTTGGGAAATGAATCTCATTATTATGCCTGGTGATGATTTAGGAGTATAATGAATCCACCATGAAATTAGTTCCTGTCGAAGAGAAGTTGATGCTAGCGGTTTAGTGCAGAATGTATCTCGAAAGAATTTCCAGATCAGTTGGATTGTCGAACAACTAAAAAAAATGTGATTAAATGAACCTTCAGCTGAACAGCAAAAGGGACAATAAGAAGCAAGATGGATTCCCATCTTTTGTAATCGAGATGGAAGAGGTACAGCCCTTTGCAAGACTTTCCATGTGAAGATTGATATTTTAGCAGGGATATTTGGATCCCAGATCGAACGGTAAGAGAGAGTGGCCGATTTCTTTAGTCTCACAAAATTATATGCTAATTTTAGACTGAAGTTCTCCCTGTTGTTATCAATCCAATGGGGGCCATCTTCCTCGATTGAAATTAAGGAACTAGCTGTTGATTGAATCCGACAAATTCTTTTCCAGGTACAAGAATCAGTAATTTTAAAATTCATTTGATCTCTTCTATAGTATTTCTTCCATAGCAGCTTTGTCCATAATGATTTTCCTTCGCAATATCTCCACCATAGCTTAATAGAATATGCTTCTTGGAGAGAGGATAGAGATCGAAGACCAAGACCTCCTTCTTCCACTGGGAAACAAAATCTGTCATATTTCAGCCAATGATATCTGTGAGTTTTAGAGTCTGAAGACCAGAAGAAATCTGCAAACTTTTTTTCAAGGATAGCAATAATACTCTTCGGAAGAGACATAGCTCCCAATGTATGTATCGGAATTGAATTCAGTACATGTTTAATAAGTAGCAGTCTGCCCCCAATGGAAAGAAATTTTTTTGTCCATCCTTGCAGTTTAGCATCAATTTTTTGAAGAAGATAAGTACAATACTGAGCTCTATTAATTCCTTTATATATGGGAGCTCCCAAGTACGTGAATGGAAGATCTTTACCTGTGATAGAAAGAATAGATTGAATTTTTTCCTTGTAAGCCGAAGTTCTTTTTGAAGAACAGTAGAAGGAGCTTTTGTTGAGGTTAACCAATTGTCCAGAGGTTCTTTGATAAAGTTGCAGGAATTCTTTAAACCGTTTGGCACTTTTAACATCTATTCTAAAGCAATCATCACAGTCCATAGGAAGTTTACAAGATTTTAACACATCAAAAACAACTTCTTCTTGACCTACTCTCAATGTCAATTTCAAATCATGTGCATCAATTAGAGCTCTTGCAGTTGTAAGAAAAGGTCTTCCAAGGGTCAATGATCCTTCTCTTCCTTCATCAAATGCCAAGGATGACAAAATCAACTGGAAAAATGAATTTTCCTACCTTGACTAAGACGTCCTCTATAATTCCCTTGGGATATTTGATCGATCGGTCGGCCAATTGCAGAGACATCTTCATTGGCTTGAGCTCTACCATACCTAGCATTTTAAAAACTTCATAAGACATTAGATTTATGCTAGCTCCTAGGTCAGCTAAAGCCTTTTCAAAATTTAAATTGCCAATATTATAAGGAATAGAAGAACTCCCTGGATCTTTAAGTTTAGGTGGCAATTTATTTTGAATGATTGCATTGCATTCCTCAGTTAGTTTCACCATTCCTTGATCATCAATCTTTCTTTTCTTGCTCCAGATTTCTTTTAAAAATTTTGCATAACTGGGCATTTGAGCAAGAGCTTCAGCAAAAGGAATGTTTATTTGAAGCTTTTTGAAGACGTCAAGAAATTTCATGAAGCTTTGATCATCCTGCGTCTTTTTCAACCTTTGTGGAAATGGAACGGGTGGAACATAAGGTTTCACTTCTTCCTTCTCCACTAGGTCAATGATACGTGTCTTTCTCTCTTCTTCTTTCTCCTTCTCCTTTCTGGGGTTGTCCTCCAATTCTCTGCCACTTCTCAAGGTGATGGCTTACCTGTTCTTTAGGATTTTTCTCAGTGTTACTAGGTAACGTACCTTGAGGTCTAGCTGCCATCATGTTTGCAAACTGTCCCATTTGGATCTCCAGATTTCTTATTGCAGCTTGTTGGATTTTGTTGTGTTCTCTTGTTTCGTTCATGAAATCCATGTGCGATTTTGAAAGGGCAGTAAGGAGATCATCATGAGACTTTTTCTCCGGAGGTAAGAAACCTGGTGGTGCATTTAAAGTGTTGTTAGAATTACCATATGAAAGATTTGGATGATTTCTCAACCTGTTGTCGTAAGGGTTCGAGTAAGAGTAATTCCTCCTTCCTTGGTTCATCACGTAGTTTACTTGCTCCAAAGTTTGTGGATTTGTAGAATCTAACATGCACTCTCCAACTCCATGTGGTTCGTTGCATCTGTCACAAGTTTGCATGATGGAGTTCACAGATTTAGTGGTTAGCAAGTCTAACTTTCTTACCATATTGTCTACCTTTGCATTTAGTGCTGTGATGGCATCAATTTCATAGATCCCTACAGTTTTTCTTCTTTCAGAACTGCTTTGATAATGGCTATTGGTTGCCATTTCTTCTATTAAATCGTATGCCTCATCTATCTTCTTTCTTTCAAAAGATCCTCCTGCAGCTGCATCCAAAGTAATCTTAATATTAGGTGACAATGAATTATAAAAGGTTTGGACTTATAACCATTTGGGCAAACTATGGTGAGGACATTTTCTCAACAAATCTTTAAATCTTTCCCAAGCTTCATACAAGCTTTCTTAATCATGATGAACGAAAGTCATGATCTCATTTCTTAATTTAGTTGTTTTAGAAGATGGAAAGAATTTAGCCAAAAATTTCTGGGCTAACTCTTCCCAAGTTGTAAAACTTCCAGCAGGACAAGATTGTAACCATGATCGTGCTTTGTCCCTCAGAGTAAAAGGAAAGAGTCTTAATCTAATGGCATCTTCAGAAACACCATTTTGTTTAAACGTGTCACAAATTTCCAGGAAATTAGTGATGTGAGCATTAGGATCTTCACTAGGGAGTCCTCCATATTGAATAGAAGTGGAAAGCAATTGAATAATTGCTGGTTTGATTTCAAAGTTATTAGCTTCCACTCTTGGTCTAGTAATGCTAGAGGTAGCTCCATTAAGAGAAGGCGTGGTATAATCTCGCAAAGTGCGAACATTTTATTGTTGTCTGATCTGAGGATTTGCAGCAAGAGGTATGTTCGGAAGTTGAGGATTAATGCCGTCCATGTTTGATTGTTGTTCAGATCTGTTTTCTTGTGCTCTTCTTGCTGCGTTGTTTCTTCTGCAGTTTTTCTCAATTTCTAGATCAAAGATCAGAGGTTCTGTTCTTCCTGATCTTCTTTGCATAAAACCTGAGATGTTCTACAGAAAAATTGAGTGAATAAAAACTAATGAATAAATAAATGTCTAAATTAATAAAAAGATAATTAGTATTGATATTGGTATTGCCATTCCCCGGCAACGGCGCCAAAAACTTGACAGCTTATTTCGTAAGTGTACGAATCGCTACAAGTAATATATGATGAGTAAGATATCGTTCCCACGAGGATTGTAATCCAAGTACCAAAATTATGTTATCTTATTATTATTTAAACGATAAATGAGGAAATTGTTTACAGAAATTAAATTCAACAAGTACAAATAAGAAGTTAAACAAGCAATTATTGATTAAAGAAATCAAGGAAGTAAAACTACTAGGGGTTTCGATTTCACTTAACTCCATCCAATTTATTTCATTAGTTCATTAATCAATTTAATTATTCAAGTAGGGGAAGCAACTCTGAATTTACTAACAAGCTCTTTCGATGTATTGCTAGCTATTTTAATTCCATTTAATTACCTATCTTCCAATATCGCAATTAACTATGAATTAAATCATTAATTTATGTAGTTGTTTATGAGTTTACAATTTAAGGTTGATAAATCATAAAAACCCCCCATGAGTCAAACCATATAGCTTCCGCATCAAGTTATTATTCTCATGTGTTTTATTAACCTTTTCATAGCAAAGATCCTTCTTCCGATAGTGATAATTGAAATAAATCAATCTAGGGGAAAATTCTGCCTAGAAGCATTAAGTTCATTAATAAATCATAACTTGAATAAGGAAAAATAAATCTAATTGCATAAATTGGAAAAGAGATTAAGCTACATCAAACCCCTAGTATAAGAATTTAGTTACACATAGTACTTAAATAAAACTCAATAATACTTGATAAATATTCTATAATCAATAAGAATAATGAAAGAAATAAACAAGATTAAGAGTTTAGAAATAAGAACTAGTGATAAATTGCTTGGATGGCTTCCTTGAAACTTTGCACAACTCTTGAGTACTTAACTTCTAAAAGAAAACTATATACAAGCTATAAAATGAGAGAAAGAATAGATGTATAGTGGAGTGTAGTGTAATGTGTGGGATGCCTTTGGAATGGCCTCTTCCCCTCTTTATATAGACTTCTTGGGGCGAACAATCCATATGCTTTAATGAGTAAAGTCCAACTTTGTGAGGTGGAAAAGTTCTAAATCAAGCCATAAATTACTCTCAATTATGGCTTTCCAAGTGCATATGGTTAAAGTTTGACTGGCATGTGAAGAGAGTATCCAAAGTATTCTATGAAAATGGTAGGAATTAGTTGGCAACTTTTGACTCAAATTCAGGATTTCTTGATTAGCACGGGCGTGCTGCCTGGCACGGTCTGGGGCGTGCCAGGCTCTGGAAGTCTGGGGCTCTCAGCACGGGCCGTGTTGTTCAGCACGGTCTGGGGAGGTTCTAGAGCACGGGTGTGCGCACTGGCACGGCCAGGGGCGTGCGCTCCTCTGGAAGTCTGGAACATGTGTAGCACGGGCGTGCTTCAGCTGCACGGGACAAGTCTCTATCTCCAGTGCGCGTACGGGCGTGCGCCCTAGCATGGGCTGGGGCGTTCGCACCTCTGGAAATCTATGGCAGTTGTGGCACGAGCGTGTGGCTCAGCATGGGCTGGGGCATGCGCCTTTGGATCTTTGCTTGTTTTCCCTTGCATTTGGCACGACTGTGCTGATTAGCACGGGCTGTAGCGTGCTAAATATATTTTTCCTTATTTTTGTTCTTTTCTTGCAAAATCCTACAATTTTCCTCCAAATCAAGTGAGTTGTGTTTCAAGGAAGCTTTTAAATAAAAACATAATAATATTACATAAAAACTAATTTAGATAAATTAAAAATACTAGAAATCTTAGTGAAGATTACAATAAAAACACTATAAAAATTAACACTATCATGCAACTACTCATGTGTCTCATATTATACAGGGATTTCTTTTGATGCAACCCATAAACGAAACTTAAAAGTTCATATTCATGGGAAACAGAATGAAGGTATGAATAGAAGGAATTGGGACTTATAGATTGATCCTAGACACTGGTTGTTATCTGGATCTTGAAAAGTGTCTCTATGTTCTTGAATGTGCTAGAAATCTAGTTTATGTAGGGAGGTTGGATAATGTTGGTTTCAGTTTTAAGATTTGTAATGGTGTTTTTTCATTATACAAACTTAAGTACTATTATGGTTCTAGTACTTTGATTGATGGTTTGTATCGTTTTAATCTTGATGCTGAATTTATTGAATTCCTGTTTAATGTTGAACACAATATAGGTATTAAACGTAGTGCACATAATGAATGTTCTGTTTTCTTGTGGCATCAAAGGTTAGGTCACATATCCAAAGAAAGGATTTTGAGGTTAGTGAAAGGTGGAATCTTACCTCAATTGGATTTCATTGACTAGGACGTGTGTATAGATTGCATCAAAGGTAAGCAAACTAAGTGCACATTAAAGAATCCAGCCACAAGAAGCAGTGAATTGCTTGAACTTAGACACATTGATATATGTGGCCCTTTTGATGTTCCCTTTTGGGGTGGTGAAAAATATTTTATTACCTTTATCGATGATTTCTCACAGTACGGTTATGTATATTTACTGCATGAAAAGACTCAATCAATGGATATCCTTTAGATATTCATTAATGAGAAAGAAAGGCAGTTAAATATAAAAGTTAAAGTGGTGAGATCTGATAGAGGTGGTGAATATTATGGTAAATTTAATGAAAATGGACAATGTCCAGGTCCATTTGCAAAGTTCCTTGAAAGTCGTGACATTTGTGCGCAATACACAATGCCAGGTACACCTCAACAGAATGGTGTAGCTGAAAGGCGAAATCATAGTCTTATGGAAATGGTTAGGAGTATGCTAAATAATTGTACTGTACCTTTATCATTGGATGCATACATTAAAAATTGCTACATATTTACTTAATAGGGTTCCTAGTAAGGCAGTTCCTAAGACCCCTTATGAATTGTGGACGGGAAGGAAACCTAGTCTGAAGCATCTTCATGTTTGGGGTTGCCCAGAGGAAGTAAGGATATATAATCCACATGAAAAGAAGCTTGATGCTAGAACGGTTAGTGGATTTTTCATAGGATATCCTGAAAAGTCAAAAGGGTACAGATTTTATTGTCCTAACCATAGTACAAGAATTGTTGAGTCTGGTAATGCTCGGTTTATTGAAAATGACCAAATTAGTGGGAGCAGCGAACCACGTAAGGTGAATGTGCAAGAGATTCAGATTGAAAATCCAACTCAGATGGATTTTCCTAATGTCTCTTCTTCGGTTGTTGTTCCACTTGTTGTGTCACAGTTTAACAACACGGTTGAACAACAAAACAACATTCCGAACTGTCAGGGACTGCATCTTAGGCAAATCCCACATCGGCTAAGCACAAGGTGGAAGTCCTATACATAAAGGGTGGCACTTTAGAACATGGTAGACGCGTTTTGGGTTACAGCATATGTTGCTGGCCCAAGAACAAAAACCGTGCGGGCTGGGCCCAAAGCGGACAATATCTACCATGGGCCGGGGCTTTACAATTTGGTATCAGAGCCAAAGCCTTGTCCTTATGGCTGGTGGTGGGGCAAACCTCAGCGAGGATGCTGAGTCCCTAAGGGGGGGTGTATGTCAGGGACTGCACCTTAGGCAAATCCCACATCGGCTAAGCACAAGGTGGAAGTCCTATACATAAAGGGTGGCACTCTAGAACATGGTAGACGCGTTTTGGGTTACAGCATGTGTTGCTGGCCCAAGAACAAAAACCGTGCGGGCTGGGCCCAAAGCGGACAATATCTACCATGGGCCGGGGCGTTACACGAACCCACAAAATGACCATATAAATGATGGACCAACAAATAATGAATAATTCACGAATGATCAAGTGGTTTCACAAGAAATAGCATTACGGAGGTCACAAAGGCAAAGAAGGCCAGCTATTTCTAGTGATTATGTGGTTTACTCACTTGAGCATGAATGTGAATTGAGCATTGATAAGGATCCAGTCTCTTTCCAGAAAGCCATGGAATGTGATAATTCTGAAAAGTGGTTTAATGCCATGAAGGAAGAAATGCAATCAACGAGTGACAATCAAGTCTGGGATTTAGTCGAGTTGCCTGAGGGGTCAAAACAAGTTGGTTGTAAATGGATTTTTAAGACCAAACGGGACTCTAAGGGCAACATTGAAAGATATAAGGCCAGACTTGTTGCTAAAGGTTACACTCAGAAGGATGGCATTGATTATAAAGAGACCTTTTCTCCAGTTTTCAAAAAGGACTCTTTAAGAATTATTTTGGCTTTGGTAGCTCATTATGATTTAGAGCTTCACCAAATGGATGTAAAGACAACCTTTCTTAATGGTGACTTAGAGGAGGAAGTATATATGGACCAACCAGAGGGGTTTGTGGTCACAGGAAAGGAACACTTGGTGTGTAAGTTAAAGAAGTCAATATATGGACTCAAGTAAGCTTCCCATCAATGGTATCTTAAGTTCAATAATACCATCACTTCATATGGTTTTATAGAAAACACTGTTGATCAGTGTATTTATATGAAGGTCAGTGGAAGCAAGCTCATTATGTTAGTCCTATATGTTGATGACATGCTTCTTACTGCGAATGATGTTGGGTTGTTGCATGATGTAAAGGGTTTTCTCTTTAAGAACTTTGAAATGAAAGATATGGGAGAGGCATCCTTTGTGATTGGAATAGAAATATTCCGTGATAGATCACAATGACTATTAGGATTGTCTCAAAGAGCTTACATTGATAAGGTATTAGAGAGATTCAGAATGGAAAAATGCTCCACAGGAATAGTTCAAATTCAGAAAGGAGATAGGTTCAGCGAAATGCAATGTCCTAAAAATGATTTGGAACGTAAAGAGATGGAGTCTATTCCATATGCGTCAGTGGTTAGGAGGTTAATGTATGTTCAGACATGTACTCGACCGGATATTAGTTTCGCCGTAGGAATGTTAGGGCGATATCGAAGTAATCCCGGGATGGACCATTGGAAAGCTACAAAGAAAGTACTTAGGTATTTACAAGGTACTAAGGATCATATACTCACTTATAGAAAGTCTAGCCATCTAGAATTGGTGGGATACTCGGATTCAGACTATGCCGGTTGTGTAGATTCGAGAAAGTCTATATTTGGCTACTTGTTTCTTCTAGCTGGAGGAGCAGTATCATGGAAAAGTGGAAAGTAGTCTCTTATTGCTACTTCCACTATGGAGGCTGAATTTATGGCATGCTTTGAGGCCACTGTTCATGTATTGTGGTTGCGGAACTTTGTCTCAGGTCTAGGCATTGTCCACAGTATAGCTAGACCGTTGAGAATTTACTGTGATAATTCCGCAGCTGTCTTCCTCTCTAAGAATGATAGGTACTCTAAGGGTACAAAGCACATGGATTTAAAGTACCTATTTGTGATAGAAGAAGTGCAAAAACACAAAGTGTCAATTGAGCATATCGGTACTGATCTGATGATAGCAGATCCGCTAACTAAAGGCTTACCGCCCAAAATCTTCACTGGCCATGTTGATAGGATGGGCATTATAGATAAGTCATTCTTAGCATGATGTTTAAACTTGTATATATATATATATATATATATATATACATATGGTTGTTTTGCTCATATTATTGTGACACTTGGGAATTCAATTGAAGATGTGTTTTGCTTATTTATGTGTTATCCACATTAGAGATGTATACAATAATGGTTTGAGTGAGATAACAATAACAGTTGATTGTAACAATGTATTGTTTGTTGAATAGTATCTCCATTAAAGTTTTATGAATTGAAGTGGTCTGTGATATATGGAAGGAATCATGTCGATTAATGACTTGTGACCGCAATAATCCGATTATCTTAATTCTAATTAAGGTAAACATGATAGATTCAAGAAATGCACATGGGCCAAGTGGGAGATTGTTAGATTATTTAATAATCTATATGTGGCCCATATGATTAAAGGGCTGGTTCTAATTAAGATGGCCCAAGATGATGGTTATTGGGCTTAATGGATAAGAGCCAGTTAGGGTTTTAATACCCTTCCTCTACCTTATAAAAGTAAAAGCAATCGACGGCTTAGGGTGAACACAGAAAAGAAAACAAAATAGAGAGTGTGACGGCTGCTTCAAACACATACAGTGATAGCTTGTTTAAGAGAGTTCATAAAAGAAACTCCCGTAGTTGTTGATTATTCTCTGACCATTAAGAGAGCACTTACGGACAAAAGGCCAGAATGAAGAAACGTAGATCTACTGTTACGTTGAGAATCGAATTGCCGCAATGAGGTAACCCATAACATAGATCTGCTGTTATGGATCAAGGTACACTTCCGATTATTGTATATTCTTGTCAAACAAATTCTATGAACAATAGATCTTGGCTATATTAAAGATTATTCAACATTAATTATAAGGGGAAAACTTAAGAAAAATTCTGATTTGACTCAAGAAAATATTTGTCCAACGGAAAAGTGTACTAGAACTTAAAACCAAAGAGGATTCTGGGAATAGGTTTTTGGTATAGAGCAATAAGTTGTTTGGCTGAAAGTTAAAATAAGTTTTAATAAAAATAATTTTAATGAAGAATTAATATGATACATGGACATAAAAAAATTCATGAGCAAATAAAAATAATATTATAAACAAAATGATCAATAAAAAGTTAAATAAATCAAATTGAACTAGGGAATGTTAT
This sequence comes from Jatropha curcas, assembly GCF_041381405.1. Taxonomy (NCBI): domain Eukaryota; kingdom Viridiplantae; phylum Streptophyta; class Magnoliopsida; order Malpighiales; family Euphorbiaceae; genus Jatropha; species Jatropha curcas. The sequence goes on from NC_143154.1 coordinate 19,850,982, forward strand.
CTCTCACTTCTTGACGATGATTATAGGAATCACAAATCTTCCAATAAAAGTAAAAATGATAATTAGTTATCCCAAAATCAACAGTAATAATAATAAATTATTCAAAAAATATATATATATGATGAAAGGGGAGAAGGGGGTTTTATTGATTTGGTTTGCAATTGAGGGATAAATGCTAATATCTGTCTTCATATCCCTTAGATTCATAATTAGATCGAGGATTAGAACCATGCAGTTCTATGGTTGATTTTTGTCTTTATTAAGTATCAATTAAATTTAGATCTATGTCTCACCTTTCAAATAAAATAAGTAGCACTTAATTTAGAAGTCTACAAACCCGAAAAAATTTGAGAAATGCAACAAAAGTCAAAATTGCAAAAAGGCTGGAAATTTCTGAATTAAAGAAATAATTTTCAAAACTCTCTAAAATAATGTTTAATTGATAAATATAGTCTAATCAACTGAATTAGGCATAAAAATAATGTATTCTTTCATGAACAAAGATTAATCTAAATCCACAACTTAACATCTAAATCATCATATCTTTTACTATATTAATCAAAATTATTAAACCAAAAGCAAAGAAAGTAATAAAAACTGACCTGATTGGAGTAGACACCAAAGTTAGCAGCTTCGTGCAATGAGTTTTAGCCGGAAAAGGGGATCGATGATGAGAATTGAGAACGAAGAAGATAGAGTTTTGGGTCCGGTAAAAAAATTGAATAGTGAGGAGGAGAGGGATTGAGAAGGGAAAACACAGGGTTTAGTGTTTTAGTTTGCGGTTCGGTTTGGTTAACCGTGACTTTTTCTTCCAAAATAGAACTAAACCGAAAATCCAAAATTATTCCCAATTAAAAATCGTAACTATTCCAAAAATTGAAAAACTGAACCAAATAACCGAAATTAATTAGTTCAGTTTGATTTTTCAGTTTTTTCCGAATTTTGCTCACCCCTAATGACGAGAGAAGTACATGAAGGGTTCTGTAGAGCCCAAGAAGGAGAGATGCAATCCTTAGGAAGCTTCTTCTGCTCGACTATTATTGGCCAACCATGAAGAGAGACGTAAGGCATTTTGTGAAAAAATGCATCTACTATTAGAAACATAGTTGAGTCCCCAAAAAGCCCGCCTTCGACCTACACCCTTAGCAAGTTCATGGCCTTTCGCTCAGTGGGGGATAGATATCTTAGGGCCTTTCCCATTTGCTGTCGGACAAAGAAAATTCATTATAGTAACTGTAGACCATTTCTCCAAATGAGTGGAAGCCGAGTCATTAGCAACAATCACGCCCGCCTGGATTATAAAGTTTTTTAGGAACGAGGTAATTTTCATATATAGGATACCAAATAGATTGGTCACAGAGAATGGCAAACAGTTCGATTAGAGATTTTTGTGCAAACTGGAACATCAGCTTACACTTATCTTAGTTGCACACCTCCAGACCAACAGATTAATAGAAGTCACTAACAAAACTATTTTACAAGGACTCAAAAAGAGATTAGAAGATACGGGGGCTAGCTGGTTGGAAGAGCTGAATAACGTATTGTAGGCATACAGAACCACTTCTAGGAGGGCTACTGGCGAAACAACCTTCTCGTTAGTTTACAGGATGGAGGCTGTCATCCTAGCAGAAATCGAGATACCGACCAAGAGGATCCAGTCCTACAAGGAAGACCAAAATGCAGAATGGCTAAGAGTTGAACTAGACTTAACAGAGGAAAAAAGAAATGACATGGGAATAAAAATCGTTGCTTAGAAAAGAAAGATGGCAAGGTACCACAACAGGAGGGTATCCAAGCGAAGGTTTGAAATAGGTGACCGAGTTTAGAAAAAGAGGGAAGCCAAGACAGGGAGCGTCAGTGTTGGCAAGCTAGGCCCTAACTAGGCTAGCCCTTACAAGATCGCATAGAAGTGGGGACCAAGCACCTTCAAGATTAAACCCATCTGAGGAGCTGAGCTCCGCCATACATGGAATTCAGAGAACTTAAGACAATATTTTGTGTAAATATTCCTATTTAACTTACATAACTGTGAAACCCAAAAGAGGTACTTGGATAAAAGCCAAGTTTTTTTCACTTAGCATTACAAGGCCTTTATGATTGGCTATACTCGGGAGACCTAAGAGGTTTGGGAATAGATTGGATAGACCTTGCAATGTTAAGTTTTTTCTTGAGCTTTTATGATAAAAAAAAGAAAAAGAATAAAATAATTGATAAAATGCTAGAGTCTAAGTACTCCTCATAATGGCTCGGCAAAATAGGCCCAAGCGCATACCACATAAAGCATATGTTCAGAGCCCAAGCACTCATCATCATAACTTAATTCCATAAAAGTCAAAAAGGGAACCAAACTCATACATTCCCTCTATAAACTGTTAGTCCAAAGAGGACAGAGGAACTAAGTTTTCCACCAAAATCAAGGTAGGCAACTCGCCCATAATAAAATTTTGATCAAAGACATCATAACAAAGTTCATTAGAGCAAATACTTATAGCATAAAAATTCGCATCATAATACTTAGTAAAACAAGCCGTTGGAAAAATAAAAATTATCATAAGGATTGAAATACAAGAGAACAACACTTTAAATATATATATATATATGTGTGTGTGTGCGCGCGTGTGTGTTCGAATTACAAAAGAGCAAACATAAAAAAACTAAACAAAAGCGAAGAAAGATTACAAAAGAAAAGTCCCTAAAGCTATTCTGTGGTAGGGAAATCAGAGATTAGCCTAGGAGAATTAGCTTGCTCTGGAGCAAAGGGAAGACTTGAAGTTTTAGCCGGAGTAGAAGGAAGAGAGAGACTCAAGGCCCTAGTAGTTTCATAAGGAGGAAGGTCGTGAGGGGGGTCAACAACAACGGAAATGGAAGGAGGGTCAGAAGTTTCCCCCCCCCCCCTCACCTCCGTCCAAATCCTTATAAGCATCAACACGCCTCACAAAACACCAGTCCTCATATGGGAATTTGGCCAACAGCTCGGCGACGATCAAATATGCTTGATGGATGAGAAAATCATTCATAGAGCCAAAAGTGGCAGCAACATCATCCTTTGCTGGAGCCAAGTCATGACGAAGCTAGTTGATCACCCCGTCTTGCTCCCTCCTCTATTTAGTAAGCTACTCCATTTGAGAATTCAGTTTAAGAACAGACTCAACGTGCTCATCCTTCTCCTTAGTGACCCTTAGGATTCTATCTTCGAGCTCACCGATAAACTTACTATGCTTCAAGGCCTGATTCTACACGGTCTCGGCCATTTTCTCCACCTTTGGCTTGCTCAGCCTTCAAATGCACCTCCAAGGTGGCCCCCGTTTCCCTCAGCTCCCTATACATCAATGTGTATCGTTATGGGCACTTACCAACTGCATAAAAGATTAGAAAAGCGCATAAGGCAAAATGATAACCTTAAACTTGACACCCACATTAGAAAGTACAAGAAAACTCACAATCAACATATCACACTCGATCTGATTAAGAAAAGTCTCCTCCTCCATCAGCTCCAGCTTCCCAACATCTACTGGAAAAGAACACTGGGAAGCAATGGCTCTAGCCATCAGACTACTGACTACAATCCTCTATAGTTACCAGCGTATTTGCAATGGACTCTTTTACATTACAAATGGCAATTTTATTTTCTGTAAGAAAAATATTTGGCTCTTCATTTTTTTTTAATTTTTCATTAATTTTTTCTAATATAAAAATTCTCAATTATGTTTGCATGAAGTACATTTATTTGTGTTTGTAATTGTCCTATTTTGTTGAAAATTATAATGATTTTAGAAATTGAGATGGTGTTGCGTATTTGCAAAGGACTCTTTTACATTACAAAAGGCAATTTTATTTTCTATAAGAAAAATATTTGGCTCTTCATTTTTTTTAATTTTTTTATTAGTATTTTCTAAATAAAAATCCTCAATTATGTTTACATGAAGAACTTTTATTTGTATTTGTGATTGTCATATTTCATTGAAAATTATAATGATTTTAGAATTGAGATGGGGTTGTGAAAAATAGTTTGAATTTTGAATGTAGTGATAGTAGTGGCAGCAATGGCAGTCGTGATTGAAGAGGTCGAGATAATGTCTGGATATAGCATTTGTTTGTTAAAGAAGCATATTTGTGTCTTTTCCTTAAACATTTGAAAGAAAAGTACACAATACGGACAGAAAGATCAGATAGTCTGACGGAAATAAAAATTAGAGATAAACTAATATATTTCCTAAAATGCAAGGATACACCTGTTAATTTTAATATTTTTAGGGATAAAATTGTGATTTTTCCTATATTATATATAGTTTTATTATTGTAAAATATCGTTAATTCTAAGTCAAAATTATGATTTTTTTTTAAAATTATACCAGTTTTTTTAAATCTATCAAATATTTGATTTTTTTATTATTATCATTGTTATTAGAAAAGTCATGACATACGAGTTGTTAGCCGACCTGACCCAATTGAATTCAGCTTCAAAAATTCATTATTAATGCTCTAGTAAACAGCTTCAAAATTTGTGGAACATTTTATTACTCTCTCCGTTTTTTTATTTAGAGAAAATTTCCTTTTTAGGTAAATTTTTTATATAGACAAAGTTACTCTAAATAGTAACTTTGGAATGCAAAAGCTAAAAAGATTAGAAAGCCCTTGGAATATATGTGTTTTTTTAAGATTGAAGCTCAACAATCAAGGAAAGTGGCAAACACAAATATTCTCAGCATTTAATGCACGGTGTTTCAAGGGACAAGTTATCAACTCACTTTTTTATTTTGTTTTATAGTAACAGTGGTAGTTTTTATAAATTTGGCCACATAAATACAGAGTTAGCCCTTATTTGTATGTTTGATGAATATATATCCACTTTTATCATTATAAATGTGGGTTCCAAATATGTATGGCACAACCCAAGAAGGGGGGTGAATTGGGTTTTCTAAGAACTGAAATTAATTTTAGAAATTCTAAACTGAAATTAGAATTCTAAATGCAGCGGAAAACAGACAGAACTTTGTGAGAGTAGAATATGGATTAGAATCTTCTCACAATGTTGTAATCTCAAATATAGAAAGCCTGTGCAAAGTGCAGCTATTGATTAGAACAGCTTCACACTGACTTGTACAATATCAGAGCTTCTTTATGAAGGAAAGTTATCGAACTCAGAACTTCCTCATAAAGCTTGCAAAATCATATAAAGCTATGTGAAAGATAGTTATTAAGGTTCAGAACTTCTTCACAGAGCCTTAATCAAATATTAGAGTAACTTTATGATGGAAAGTTATCAGGATTAGAACATCCTCATAAAGTTTAGAAAATGAAATAGAAACCCAAACAGTGAATTATACTGGAAATGGAATAACAGTTAGAACATTGTATATTCACTTTATTAGAATACCAGAGTTCTAATGTTCAGAATGGATAAGACTTATTACCGTTTTAAAACATCTGAATTATTAACAATTTTAGCATTTCAAAAAGATTAAACAAGAGTGTAAAAGAGACAGTATCAAACAAACTTCAGAAATAAAGAGATCAACACCGAGAATTATAGTGGTTCAGCACTAACTCGCCTACATCCACTCCCCAATACGCATCTTGAGATCCTCAACTAAGTTATCTCTTTTAAAGGGTAAGAGACAAACCAACAGTACAAGGCAATAGATCAACACCTAGATCTACCCTTTTGTCCCACTAGATTTATCAAAGGTTCTAGTTATCCTCAACCCTTTCTGTTTTTGGCAGAGTACAGAAAAACTCAGTTCAAGGCATTACTATCCCACACATGGAGAATATCGCTTGATAACCTCTATCTCAATAGCTTCTAACCTAACCTAGTACACTCAAAAGTTTAACAAATAAAGAGTCTGTCTACTATAGATTATACAATCTAAATAGACAGAAAGAAACGCCTATATAAGTACAGGAAAAACAATTTTATCAGATTAGAAGATCAATTAGAACACAGAGCTGTTTTTCAAAAGAAATTGTAAAAATTCTTTTCACTTTGAATATAAAAACGTTAAGTGTAGAAATGAAAAGAAAATGGGGGTAGAGTAAGTTTTGAGAGATAAGGATTCGTTCAATGAGAGAGAGTGCTCTTAAAACAAATACTCTTACTTCACCAAATGTTTAAGGCGTGCATGTTCCTTTATATAGGAAACAAAGAAGTTGTCGCCTTTTGGAAAGAGATTGAAATCAGAATATCTTCTTTCCTTTTAGAAGATATGAAAATCTTTGTTACCAAAAATCTATTTTATCCTTTTTGGTAAGAGAATAAAACACGATTTTGCTTTCTTTTAAACAAGAGATTTTCGACAACAATATTTGAAAAATACTTTTGCGGAAGGATACTCTTACTAAAACCGAAAGAGATTCTCTTTCGTTTTTAAGGTAAGAAAATAAATTTAAGTATATTATACCTTTCAAAATATATTTCCGAAAAAGAGAGTGATTTGTATTACCAAAAACATTAAGAGAAAAATTCTCTTTAGTTTTAGGAAAATAAATCTTTCCGATTTAAAAGAATATTTACGAAAATAGATTAATTCAAGAAAACTAATTTTCTGAAAAATATTTTTGAGAGAGAAAAAGATTCTTGTGCTCATATATGGATTTTCTCTCTATCCTACAAAGTTTCCTAAATACCTAGCTACTAGGTCTTCGAAATCTTCACATTCAAAGTAGGACTTGCCTTGTATGATTTTCTTTCCAAAGAGATTCTGCATAAAATAAAATTAGCACAAATAACATAATTTTAAATTTATTTGTTTTGTATTAATCATCAAAATCCGAGACTTAGAGATTGACCCTTGAGCCAACAATAAATTTAGCCACAACCATTCATGTCAAGAAAGTAGTGATCACCAAGCACTTATAGGCTCAGATGAGACCCAACCTCCTGCATAAGAACCATGGACAAGAGGGAAGTTTATTGACTCTCAAGATCCTTTTGCAAGTGATGAGATAGATGACCCAGTAGAAAAAATTATGGAGGACACACTTACTGCTATTAATGCTGATCTAGGTAAGAATGGTGACAATAAATAGGTTAATGTGGACTTTTATTGGTAGTAATTGTGTACTTTATGATTATCTTTTGCTTTTCTGTAAACCACTTAGTAGCCTTTTGTTTTTAGTACTTGTGGACTTTTTCAATAGTTTTTTTGTTTCTCTGTGTTAGTTAATGGTTGTGAGCTTCTCTAAGCCACTTTGTGGCGTTTTGATTATTAGTTGTGCACTTTTGTAAGCCATTTTGTGGCCATGTTTTTAGTACTTGTGGACTTTTTCAATGGCTTTTTTTCTCTGTGTTAGTTAACAGTTCTAAACTTCTATAAGTCACTTTATGGCCTTTTAATTATTAGTTGTGTAAGCCATTTTATGGCCATATTTTTAGTATTTGTGCACTTTTTCAATATTTTTTGTTTCTTTGTGTTAGTTAACAGTTGTGAAATTCTGTTAGTCACTTTGTGGCCTTTTAAATTATTAGTCGTGCACTTCTGTTAGATATTTTGTAGCCTTGTTATTCTTAGTTGTGCACTTTTTCACATCCTTATAATGATTGTACTTTTTTGTAAGCCACGTTGTGGCCATATTATTATTATTAGTTGTGCACTTTTCAAAATGTGAAGTTGTCACACATTTTCCTAGAGTGTGCACTTTTTAAAAAAATTATGTCTTCAAAACTCATACTAAAACTCGAATTCTAGTACCTACTTTCAAATAAAAACTTGTTAAGAGGCCAAATACAATAGGTCAAGCAATTTTTAGGAACAGGTAAGTATATGAATATAAATTGATAAGATAAGATAACAAGATTACAAATTGAGAAGAGAATTAATGTCATTAATTTAGATCAGATCAAGGAAACTTGAGCAAAAAACTAAAAAAGCGATCTGAACTTTTTCATAACTATGTGCGTTCAACTGATCATCTTCAAATTTAGATAGAAGCATGGTGCTCATAGAGATTTTGACATCATTAGCTACATTTTTCCTTTTGTTCCCTTGTCTTATGTTGCTTTGAATAAAATTTTGGGGGTGACTCATATTGTAGACAACTAGAGCCATTTCTACTTCATTATGTATAGGATTCAAGTGTGGAGGATTCAAAGTAGTGGCCATTTCTGGATATGGTGTGATCGATTTAGATGTTATGGAGAACTGAATAGATTTTCCTGTAAACAGATCATTAATTGTGATTCCATTTATATGTGAACAATGTTTAGAAGTCAAAGAGTTTGATTATAAACTCAAAAAATTTGACTTCAAATTCTATTTCATTTTGGCCGCAATGTAGTGCATTTGGGTACTACTTTCTGAATTTCATTTAAATTTGGAGAAACCAAATTTTGCTTTTAATTTTGAATTTGAATTGAAAAATTATTCAAGTTTAAACAAGTTAAAGCCAAAATTTAAGTTTTTTTCTCATTTATTTTCACCGAAACTTTTGAAAATTTATGGCCTTCAATGAATAAGTTCAAAAATTTAGCCTTTAATTTGGCTCTAAAATTTTTTTCATTTTTGTACGCATATTATATAAAATGTTCTCATTCTAATAAAATCAGATAGAGTTAATAAAGAAGATTGGAAGTGATGCCCATATGATGCAAATAGGCAATAAATACACTTGTTGAGACTACCTTTTGTGTCAGTTATTGTTCCCATAATTAATGATAAAATGAATGACATTTTAGGAAGAAAACTTAATTTAACTAACTTTCTAAATCCAAGAGTTTTTTTTTTCTGTTTTCTCTAAATAAAAAAAAGGGAGGGAGTACAAAAATAAAATAAGAGGTTTTAATAAGGGAAATTCATTTTGGGAGCACGATTTGTTTTAGAGGAAAAATTTTTATATAATAATTTAATTGAACTTATTAAATTAAACAGAGATTTTTAACCTTTTTTCTTTAGCTCTCTCGATAATCTCTCTTATAGAGCATACAAAATTAAATTACTATCCACTAATAATTTTTATAGCTATTGTATGTGGAGTAGTTAACTATTGGGATGAATGATACTCTAGCCATCTCTCTCTTGTTTTAGTCTTCTTTTAGATTTTGTGTGCTAAACTAACGTCGACCATCTTCTTTAGGTCCCTTTCTATTATTTTTCTTTATTTTATTTAATTTTCTTTTTAATAATTTTCAAACCTATGATCATTTGAAATAAAATTTGGATTTAGCATCTCATAAATATTGAATGTTATTTGTACCCTTTTAGTAGATTTCATGGGGTTGTTACTTGTTATTGAGCTTTTATGTGGATGTTTTATTTCTTTACCAGTTCTAAATATAAGATATATTGTTGGTTGCATGTGGTTGGAAACTTCAGATTTTAAAGTTCGGGTAAGTTTCTTTTACTAATAGAGCCTGGTAATATGATATGTTCCTTCATTAAATTTTGGTATTATTAAAGTCTTCTATAGGTGTTAGTTATAATAAATTTTCGAAAAAACAATGTTCGAGACAATATTATGGAAAGTTTGTTTTATCGTTCTATTTGAAAATTGAACAGTTTTTATCCGGAAGATTAACCTCCAAGATCAATAACATCTCCAAATACAAGATTACAATTTTCTCTATTTATATTTCTTATTCTTATACGAATATTATAATATACTCAACTTATATTCATTATTAATGAATTATTAACTTAAAAAAAAAAAGAAATATTAGGATGAATAGTTCGACATACTTCTTCCTTAGAAGCACCCATCGATAACACCAAACTTTTCTCCATCTTTCTCATTGTCAAAGTTATTTAACACTATTCAATGCTCATTATTTAGGAGTTGTTTAATGTTCAACCATATTTCAAACTACACGTAATTACAAAAATAACAAGAAATAACTATAAATAATAGAATTTAAGGCATAGTAGCAATTTTCATAGCTATGGAAATCGTGGTTATGCTTGTGATAAAATTTTGAAGGCAGTAGAAAACATCACTAACATTATAGAGACGCCATGGAAGAGATTCTGAAGGAGTTGATCCAGATAGTGTAAACCTACCAGAAAATTCTCAGCAAAATCAGCATAATGATTAGCCTCCCAAAAATAAGTTATAGAAGATTTTTTAAAAATAAATACCCTTTAATTATTGGAATTTATAATTGAGCCTTCAAATTTGTCGGCTTCAGGCTTTGACCAAGAGTACTACCCAACCCAAGTACATTTCTTCCTGTTATGATTCAACAGAGCAGTGGATTTCAATTTTAAATATTGAAATCAAACACTCGATCCGTGTATTATTATTTTGAAACTTTTCTTAATCAATATTATTTACAATATTTAATTACCATATATATAGGAATCAGAATCATGTATCTTTGAAATAATGAATTTTTTTTGTCCAAAACTGATATATGGGTATTCTTATATAGCTAATAAAAAACCTTTTGTTTAAAAAAAAAAAAAATACTATTATTTTGTCTTTGTTTTCAGTAAATGATCAGAAATGACTTAACTTGAATCAAACTACTATTTATAATAACTAGTCTTTTTACGACGTACGTTGCATATTGACTGTATTCATTATTGGTACTCATTCAATTTTTTATGTCATTTTTTATTATATTTATTTTTATTTTTTAATATTAAATATTGATTATAATTTTTATCCTGTATTATTAGATTTTTATAATGTTAAAATAAAATTTCATATAAGATTAATGTGAATATAACGATTAATTAATAAAACAGCAGTATATACATACAAATTTCAGCTTAATTTATATGGTCATTTATCTAAAATTCATTACAACTACAATATCACCTAATAGTATGTTTCATTCTATATAAATACATAGATATAACAATAAAATATTACATATATTTTTAAAATTAAAAATTTTGAAAAGCTTAGTTATGTATATTCTATTTGAAAATTTGTTATAAAAAAATATACTTTTTTCTTTTTTTTTATCTCTCTCCTAAAGAAAATATTTTAAATTATAATAAAAATAGAATCAAATATTTATAAAATAAATTTATATAATAAAATATAAAAATTTTCAAATGTCTCGTTATTATATATATTTATTAAAAAAATAATATACTGTTTTTTTTAAAAGAAAATATCATGTGTTATCTTAAATATCCAACCACATTACCTCTTTAAGAAAATAAATTTATTTTGGTATTAAAAATTCTTAAGTTATTTTCATGGTTTTTCTTTATATATTTGAAATATTTATATTGTTTTGTATAATAATTTAGTTTACACAAGTGTTAGAGAAAAAGCTTGGGACATATTTCGGTATTCCAATAAAATTCATAATTCATAATTACATCTATGGTAGAAATTAAAGTTTGATCAAATACTCCTGGATACCATTAAAAATAAAAATGATTACTAATTGATTTAGTAATTAATTCATTGTGAAATTCTGAAATAATCGAATGTAACCAATAAAAATAAAAATGATTACTAATTGATTTAGTAATTAATTCATTGTGAAATTCCGAAATAATCGAATGTAACCAAGATTTAATCCAATGTAAACTTTTTAAATCAATTAATTAATAATTTAATATCATAATTTATCAATTATTAAAAACTCAAGTTATTTAATAAACTCAAATTATCAATTATCCAAAATGATATTTTAGGACTTCTAAAATTTCACTAAGGTTATTATAGGTAATTCCATTATTCCTTTCTCATCCCACTTTTATATATAGTATAGATTTAAAGCATAAATTAAGCGATATACTGAGTGTAGATAAATGTTTTTAGTTTCGATTTGAAAAGACATTGCCCTTGAAATAGGCTAAATCATTAAAAGATTCTAAATTTTGTAGGTAATTTTAATTGTACCATAAATTCAATTTTCTTCTACTAATATCCTGAACTTCAACTTTAGTTACAATAGCAAATCTAATTTCAAATTGTACTCAATTATTACGATCCGAAACCATGGGCTAGACCGATACTAGGGCCTAGGTAAGCATAAACCCTAATGCCAATAGTAAGCCTGAATCACTAAATTCAACCATTTCAATATGAATTTTAAAAACAGTCAGCTTATATCGCCATACATAATAAGTCTCACATTTATATTATGCTCTGGCCTAAATTTAGCATCTCAAATATTTCATAACTCAGGCCTAATTATTACATAAATGAATAATTAAGACATCCACACACATTTATCGGTATAATCTTACAATTACAGAGTAACAGATAGATGTAAATAAATTTTTGTACATATAGCTATATAATTTAAATATGGGCTAACTGATTCATGCATATACATAAATGAATAATTAAGACATGCACATACATTTATCGGTTATAATCCTACAATTGCAGAGTTCACTAACAGATAGATATAAATAAATTTTTGTATATATAGCTACATAATTTAAATAACTACTGATATTGAAAGTTACTTTTCTAGCTCTGCGGTGAAGAAAACAAAGCTCTAACCAGGACAGTGAAGAATCTACTTCCTCGAAATATTAAATAAAAGAGAAATGAGCTTTATAATGAATAATAATTAATACATAAAATAAGCATTCACACGAAAATGCTTCCTAAAATACTAAAATGACCACAACTAGTCAAGCATATGGCCCAACATCAGCACTCACAAGTAATTACATATTCAAATAATCAAACAAGTGAAAATTGATTAGTGGCATCATCGAAACCCCGATGAGACATCCTAACACATGGCCCGGTCTCTCAAATATGTGCACCAGGGAGCCGATCCTCCATACATAGCCGATCAATCTAATCCTCACTTGACTAGCCCTCTCATTTTTTTTCCATCCTACCTTTTTTTTTTTTCATTATCAACAGGAGGCCACCCTTTGGTTTCCATATAATCCATATCATCAGATGCATATGAGGGTGCCGATCTCCCCATACATGGCTGACGGTATCGAGGACTGCCCTCACAAATCCTATGGTGACCCACTTCATCCCAATTTCACGCAAACAAGGCAAAACAATCTCAGAATGCAATTAATCAAACAATGCGATTAAATGTAAGCATATTAAATAATTAAATATTATCATACAAGTCCACAGATAAACATTCATATACAAATACAAATAAATATAAGAGTATTAAATAATAATATAATATATTAATTGATACTTGAAAATAAATAAATAAATAAATAAACAAATCAAGACAAAGCTTTGTATAGTAATGACTTTATGTATGATGCAAATGGTATATACTAATTATTATTACTTACAATGTTGAATGAGAAAATACTCTAATTTTGGATTCTAACTCGTTGAAGCAGCGAGCAAACTAGAGCAATCCAAACAAAATGGAATCTAATGGAGAGGAAAGAATTGAATAAAGCATTCTCCTAAATTGGAATAAAGGCTTATCCTAAATAATCCAATAACCTATTTAACAAGTAAAACTAATCTAGATTATGTCGAAAGTTCGGCAGAACTTCCCTTAAAAATAGGACTACTCATTTGCTCAAATAACAAGAAATTATTACAAATCTATCAACCATTACATATAGCCCATCCATCAGGCAATAAGACAAATTAAATTCTCATCCTCCTTTCAGAACAACGATATCGACACTCAATCATTAATTTACAACTTACAATACCTTCAATCATGTTCCAATGATATCATTAATCATTTTTTGCTTCGCATTATAGTTTATAAGTTCATTCATACAGACATGCATGAAAGCATATATTTACATATGCGTGTGTCTGTAGTTCATAACTCAGCTGCCATTTCAAAGCTAAAATCAGTATTCCTAGTTATTATCCATTGCTAACTGACTAATATGCTAACAATCAATAAGAACTCATACTTTACTTCGCATTATAGTTTATAAGTTCATTCTACACAAAAGCATGAAAGCATATATGTGTGTGTGTATCCATTGCTAACTGACAAACATGCAAATAATCAATAAGTCATTCATCATCTCTGTTTATTAAAATTTATCATCATAATCCTTTTTAAATTGATTGTTAACTGAAGACTTAAATTCATAGAACTAAGCAGGCTCTACTTTTCCCAAATTTATGGAACTTGGTGTAGCCAGCTACTGTCGATTCAGCAAACGTCTCAGTTTCTAGGCTAAAATCTGTCCTAAATATGCTTAATTATTCATTTCAAACCAATATACAAGTATACAATATCAATTCTCATCTTAATAATTCCAGAACTCATAAAAAGAGTAAGCAATAATAAGCAATATGGCTGCTGCCATTCAAATAGAATCACAGTTATCCAATCAAAAATCATTTTTCATATGCTAATTCATTCATTGCCCATCAATGATTTAAGGTTATTCATCATCCTCTACATATATGAGCAATAACTCAAGCATACAACTATGGTAGTGGCTGCATTTCTAGGAGATTTGTGATTTCTTATCAAGTTTTATCTTCAAATACTTCCACGACCGCTACAAGTCGTGCGATCCAGGAAAAGCAAAGAGGATGTCCCTATTCCCTCTATCTCTATCTTATAAATCAGTTAAAAAAAATTGAAGGATTAATGGCTGAGATGAGCGATTCTGGGCAAGGACGAGGCAGAGTTGCTCCTGTTTGAGGATGGAGTCGCAGGAATAATTAATTGGGAAAGGGAGAGGGCTACCGCAAATCGGGAAGAAAGAAAAGAAGGGAAGGGGACTTAATGGACATTTCCTATTTTCTAGAGCCTTCTCATTGGTTCTAGAATGATTTGGTCCAAATCAAATAAAGTCATGGATTTTGAATGGTTTTCCCTTTATTTAAGGGTTCTCTATCGGTTTAGTTTGATTTAAATGCTTGGTTTGGTAATTAAAATATATTTATATTGGATTTTGTTTATTACATTTATAAAATAATGCTCTTGCTATTTTAAATATAAAAATAGACCATAATATTTTCGGTTCAAAATTGATATTTAAATTTTTAAATGAAAAAGTTTTGAAAATAAGAATTTAGGTTGTTTCATCAATATTAAAATAAAAAATAATATTTTATTCATTAAATAGAGTACAATTAATGAATAAAATATTATTTTTAAATTATAATTAATCTTAAAATAAAAATAATATATTCATCATAAAAATAGAGTACGTTTTATTTTTTATTTATATAATATTGACAACATGTAATGATTCTCTATAAATAAAATTATACCGTAATGAATAAAATATATTCTTATAAAAGATCTAGCTAAAGTATAATTTCAATAAACCCTAATTAAAATTCCATGCTTAAAAAATGGCTAAAAGACTAAACTAATAATTTATGCATAACTAACTAAATTTTATTTTTTTACTTAGCTTTTTATGGATTTAAAAAAAAAACTCTAACCAATCTTAATTTGGTTGTTGTTAAATGGTGAGTTTTTGATTAACCTGACCATGTAGGTCCAACGAAAATAATATTTTATTCATTAAATTATGTACAATTTTAAATTAGAGTGCTATTATAACTAAAATTGAAATTATAAGAAAGTTGGATTTAGAGTACAATTAAAATCATCCGCAAAGTTTGAGTTATTTTCTATGAGTTAGCCCTTGAAATAATTATTATCATTTGTTAGCTAATTACTCTTTCTGTTTCAAAATATAAATCGTTTAAGGTTTTTACATAATGATTAAGGAAGTAATTAACTCTCTTAAATTATAACAAATTTAAGGGTAATTTGATCAAATTATCATTTATTTCAAAACTAATAATTACTTGGGAAGTATTTATTGTATTTAGTGTAAATAAGAGTAATATTAAAAAAACATCATTTATTACTTGTTGAAAATATACGAAAACAATTTATATTTCGAGACAAAACGATGAACCAAAAACGACTCCTATTTTGAGAGATAGAAGGCAGTATCTCCCCCGGTGCTTGCTCGCTACAGCTCTATCATGCCTTAAAGACGGAATATGGTTTCACTCCATTAGCCTTGCAAAATATGCAATATAAACCATGGGCGTGAAATCGATGAGCATGCTTACAAAATATAAACCCTCTAAGGACATGTGCCCAGCATGCATCGTTGCGTGCAACACGTTTAGGATATTGCTGACACTTTTCATGATTGATATTGGGACAACCAAGTAAATTCACAACCTACATTCCCGTTCAGCCTGAAATATAGTGGCATTAGCTCTGTTCCTTTTCAAATTTTGTCCAGTTATGGCATCGTCGCACTCAACGAAAGTTCTAGATGTCTGCCAAATTTCACCAACCTTTGATTCACCGGAGTCAGCCACCGAGTTTTCCCTTCCTCTCACCTTTTTCGACTTATTCTGGTTAAGGTTTCCTCCGGTTGAACGTCTCTTTTTCTACCAACTTACCGATTTAACCCCTGCTTTCTTCAATTCAGTTATCTTACCTAAACTCAAACACTCCCTCTCTCTCACTCTTGTTCTCTATCTCCCCCTCGCCGGCCACCTTACATGGCCACCAAACTCTCCTAAACCTATCATCCTTTATACTCCAAGCACTGGCGTTCTACTCACAGTCGCTGAGTCAGACGCGGACACAGATCATCTTTGGAGTGATGAGATCCAAGTTGCTACAGAGTTACATCCATATGTGCCAAAGTTACCGGCATCTGAAACTAGGTCATCTGTTATTGCTTTGCAAATCACTTTGTTTCCAAATAAGGGGTTTAGCATCGGTTACTCCATTAACCATGCAGTTCTTGACGGTCAAAGCGTAACCATGTTTATGAAAGCTTGGTCTTACATATCTAAACATGGTGAAAGATCTTTATTACCTGAATTATGTCCATTTTATGATCGAAATGGTTTAAAAGACCCAAAAGACCTCGAATCACTGTTCTTGGCTCAGTGGGAATCCATAACTGAGTCCGAGTCAAGAGGCAATCCTCGAAGTTTGAAAGTGTTGTCCCATATAGATCAAGCGACTAACAGGGTTCGATCTACGTTTAAGTTAAGTACCGAAGACCTAAACAAAATCAAGAATAAGATTTTGTCTCAATTGGAAAACCCAATTGATCATTTATCAGATTTTGTGATTACATGTGCTTACGTTTTAGTTTGCATGGTAAAAGCAAGAGGAGGAGATGAAAATAGAACCGTTTGGTTCTTGTATGCTGTGGATTGCAGGACACGTTTAAACCCTCCACTTCCTAAAAATTACTTTGGCAATTGTATTGCTGCTCATGATGTGATTGCAGTAGCGAGAGATTTCATGGAGGTAAATGGATTACCGATTATTGCCAAGAGGATTAGTGAAAGTATAAAGAGAATAAAGACAAATGGAGTCCTTGAAGGAGCAGAAGAGAAGCTATCAAGTTTAAAAAGTATTAAAAGTGGAGTACAAGCGATAGGGGTTGCTGGATCGACCCGGTTTGGGGTTTACGGGTATGATTTTGGGTGGGGAAAGCCCAAAAAGGTGGAAATAACTTCCATAGATAGAACTGGTGCAATTTCTTTCAAAGAGAGTAAAGATGGAAATGGAGGAGTTGAGATTGGATTGGCTTTGACTAGAAATGAAATGGAAGCTTTTGCTACTTTATTTGGTAATGGCCTTAAAGATCTTTGTTAAGTTTGACTTGCTATTTAGTCATGCAACCTTAAAAATGTAATATTATGATTAGTTACATCATAGTTTTGTAAACGAGTCAAATGCTTTTGAGCTGTTTAAGTCTCATTCATAAAAAAAAAAAAAAAAAAAAAAAAAAAAGAAAACCCTCATTTAATGAGCTTAACAAATTCAACTCGGACTATGGACTATTTGTCAGAGCTAAGCTTTCTTATTGTTTTTACCTGTGGTTTGTGAAAAAGTATTTTTTTTTCTAATATTCAGAACTCTAGCTAGGAGAGAAAGGATGTCTGTCGTTCTATCTCACCCTTTGTAATTATAGTACTCTTTTGTAATTGTGGTTAAGAGAAAAGATATCTGTCGTTCCATCTCACTCTTTTGTAGTTGATTCTGATAAACTGTAGTTGATTGTGATAAACTGTGATAAAATCTAATTATTGATATCTGTCATTCCATCTCACTCTTCTATAATTTCTCACTCTTCTATAATTTCTACGATTGTGATAAATTGTGATAAATTCTAACTACTCCTGAGTGTTGTGATAAAATCTTTTTAACAAATGTAAACAAGACTAAATATAAATAAGACTAAATGTGAGCAAAACTTTTTATTAAGACTTATTTAATGGGAAAAATGACATAGCAAGATAGTAACAAAAAATATTCAATAAACAAAAGATATAAATTCATCTATACGGCCTTCTAGAATGTAAGCTGCAATCCGTCCTGGATTGTGTGTTATTGGAGTTGATGCCCTTCTCGTTGCATAAGGCGAAAGTTTCTTCTTTTTTTTTTTTAATTTATTTCGCTCACTAAAAAGATCGTACATTATTATTTTGAAGGAATCAAGATAACTGTAGAAAGCAAAAGCAATTTTATTTGGTTTGAAAAAGAAGGAAAAATAATTAAGAACGAAAAAATTAATTTATTTTCCTTCCTATCTCAGATCTCGATGAACCAACGACATTAAACTTGAGGATACCATCTCCCAAATAGTCCCAAGAAGAAGGGAGAGAAAGGGGACTATTATTTTTCTTCCTTCTTTTCAAAAATTTGCGTGAATGCACCAAAGAAGCAAAAGGAACCAGTTGTAATTTTGTCTAGCAGCTGATCATCTTCTAACTATGTTTTCTTCAAAATGAAAGTGTTTCTCTTCCACCAAATGGTCCATAAGACTAAGTAAAAGATGGACATCCATACTAAAGAATTTCCTTTTAAGATTAGACTTTTCCATTGCCAAACTAAATCTGTTACTTTTGAGGAAAGAATCCCATAAGCACCCACTAATTAAGTACCAGGTTCCAGATTTTGAACGATTTGGGGCAAGAAAGGAGGTAATCTTCCAGTTGAAAAACACAGAACGCACAATGCAATCTTCTATGGAAGAAATTATTTTTCTCTTAAAAAGATTAACTCTGCAGGGAATTTTATTAATGAAACTCTTCCAAGCAAATAAAGAGATTCTGGAAGGGAGGAACGAAATTCCAAAGAAATTTCATATTGTAGTTGAAAGTTAAGGGGCCCAACTCCTGATGTTCCAACTGAGAGTAAAGGGATTTGATTGAGAAAACACCTCTTTTGTCAAAGATCCAAACCAACTTGTCCTTCCTTCCCAAGAGAATTGAAGTATCTTTTAAGATTTATGAGAGTTGCTCACGAGACATTAACTCAGATGCCTCGGATTACAATTCCAAGTCAAATTCCACTGCCATGATCCGTTAATAGAATAACTACAACTGAATACTGAGGCTGATTTGAGAGAGGAAATACGGTAGAAACATGGAAAAGATAATTTGAGTGATAAGTTCAATAACTATATATCCTCTGAAAATTTTATTGATCTACCATCTCCTAACAGCCACCGAAAGCCATTAATCAAAAGATTAGCTAAATGGGAAGAGTTAGAGCAAGATGAACTATGTCTTTCTAAATTAGCGATAATTTCCTCCAAATGGAGCTTTCAATATCAAATTTAAGCCATGCATTTAAACCGTATTTAGATTAAAGGACCTTCTTCCATAAAAATCCATTTTCATTTTTAAAGCTCCACCACCACTTTCCAAGAAGAGCATTATTTTTTTTTTGCTACAGTCTTGAATATATCTGCAAGCTGCTGATGTGGCGTTTTTCATTTAACTGATGTGATAAACTGAATTTGTCTAAAGAATTTCTCCTTATACTCACATGATAATAAATATATCAGTTTTATCTTACACTTACATGTGCTGGTTATTTTCATGTTAGGATTTATGGACGTATATATTATGGTTATAATTATGTCTATTATAAAAGGCCTGGTTCCTAATATTAAATTTGATCTAATTTGATTAAAATTACTATGGGCCTAAATTATATTGTAAAGTATGGGTTTAAATGGGTAGATATTTTGAATATAATTTCTAATTTTATGATAAGTTAAATTAAAAATTAAGGAATTTGTGTGTAGCTATATTAGGATTATGGTCACCAAATCATACGTATGATTGTTTTCTAATATCCCATCATTAAAAAATACAGAGATTTTTTCTTTTTGATCATGCATATCAATCCGGAATAGCAATAACCGCAGGACACAGAGTCTTTATAAATCTCATGATCTAGACATGCTGCCGCACTTAATATAATAATTTCTTGATGAATTGACATGATGAATTATGGTTAGAAACGAATTTAGAATTGAGTAAACAAGTGGTATCAAAGCTCCCTTCATGTTGATTCATTGAGTTTTAAATCATAAAGTTATTATTAAATAAAAAATAAAAGGGAACAAAAATCGTATTTAGTGTTCCTTCTGGAATCATATATCTCCTTTGTGGTTGTTTAGTTGTTACAGTATCTTGGCTTTCACAATCCATTCTAAGCCAAGTCACCACTGTACGGTTTTGTTGTTTTGTTGTGTTAGAAGTATATGCAGTATATGTGTTAATCCTTTTAGAAATAATTATGGTATTTTGTCTTTTATGCAATTGCCATAATTTTAAATCCTATCTTTGTTAACTTTCGCATATGTACTGTATATATTTTATAGAATATGAATTACTTAAGCTTCTGCAGGTTGGACCTTTTGATTGTTTTGGTCGTATATTGATATAAGCCATTTAACTGCCTTCTTTAATAATAATAATAATAATAATAATAAGAAGGAGGCAGCAGTGAGGATTTTTTTTTTTTTCAAAAAAAAGATAAAATAGAACGGGCTTGGTTGATATTATTTAATAAATTAATTTTCTTTATTTAATCCATTTATTGATCATCGAAAAAAGGTTCTCTTACTTTGGTAAGAGTTTTATTTTGGAGTCGCCATCCTCTTTCTTGAATTAGTCGATTCTAAATTCGGTTTTAAACTAGAGACTGGCTAAGAGAGTTAGGTACGGTATCGGAAAAGTGTTAGGCACCCGAACTGCCCGGTTTAAGCCAGCCTCCATGTGGTCCATTAATTCACAAAGGTCAATAATATAATTAACTTAAATTGAAGTGTAAATTTGGTTTTAATATATTATTGACACTAAAAAAAACGCGGTTTTGCGACCGCCCTATTTCGATTCAAAATTGCGATTATGTTGTGACCACCTGTGATGAATGTTGAAGTAACATAGATTTACAGACAGATTTGCGATCAATTTGCAACATATTTAGCAATGAAATTGCGACTGACTAAATATCCGTCACTAATTCTAGCGCTAATAACTCCCGCGAGTTTGGTTTTTATTTTGCGACCCCACGGTGATGAATTAGAGACCGAATTTGCGACGGATGTGCGACCATGTCACAGTCCATCGCTAAATTGCGCAATGTAGTTTAGTGCCAAATTTAGTTTCTGGTTTGCAATGGATCAGTGACAGATTTGCGACCCACATTTTGCGACCGATTGTTTTCGTCGCAATTCGGTCGCAAATTATTTGCTTGCAAGACGATATCACACGATTAAAAATTCCGACCGATTTTTATTTTGTGTGAATTTTGACTCGTTTTTTGTTGTAATTTTTAATGGATAATATATTTTTTGTTGTAAATAGGATTTGTTGGAAAAATTGATGAAGTTTTTAAGTTTTGTTGTTTATAAATTTGCTTTTATTATAGAATTTTTTTGTTGTGATTTTGTATGAATGGATAATATTTTTTGTTGTAAAATTTTATTAATGAATGGATAATAGAAAATGACCCTAAATCTGAAAATTGTAAAAAATAATGCACAATTATTAGAATTAATTGTAATTTATAACAAAAAAAAATTAATGAGTGTAATTTATAACAACAGTTAATTAGTGTATTTCGAACAAAAGTCAATATGTCTAATTTATAAGCTAAAAATTAGTAGTCATAAGAATATTATTTAAGTCAAATTAATTATAAGTCTAATTTTGTTAGAAAACACTTTAAAAATATTAGAAATGATTTTAATAAACCATATTTATTTAATAAGTTATAGTATATTATGAAGAAAGTTTCTGATGAAGTTAAATCATAAAATTTATACTAATCAAACTAAGTATAGAAGTATCTTATACTAATGAAACTAAGTATTTTATAATGATCAAACTAAGTATTGAAATAAGTTACAGCATTGAAATATTTTACACTAATCAAACTAAGTAGTATTGAAATATTTTATACTAATCAAACTAATGAAATACTAATCAAACTAAGTAGTATTGAATATAAATAAAAATTTGATTAGTGTATTGAATCAATAGTAGCCTAAAAGAAAAGGAAAGAAAACAGGGATGATAAGTAGATAGTCAATTGAAATATTTTATAAAATCTAATTTGCGATGATGTATTGATTTATTTTTTTGAAATTACTTTATGTTTATTTGTGTTTTCATTTGAGTGGAAATCACATGAATCAGGCGTTTGAGTTGGAGGCCTAGTAGTGGCCATTTTGACATTGGAGAATGTTGGGATGACATAGAAGTGTTTATGTGAGTGTGTTTTGACTTGAGATTTGATTATGTTTTGCTGAGGTGCTGGCGAAATGTTTTTAAAAACTGAATGTGTGGAATCGTACACTTACTGATATTATAGTAAGTTTACATATATGTAGTTAACCTTAGTTAGAAATAACCTTAGTAAGTTTAGATTTATATAGTTACCCTTAGTATAGAAATAACCTTAGTAAGTTAGAAATGTAAATGAAACAATACTTTTGGTCTGTTTTAAGGATGATTTAGGACTAACGCAATTACATAATTTGCCCTTTATAAACAGAGTGTTCATTATGTAAAAAATGCGAACTAATCGAGATTGGATGTACTGGAGGTACGAGGTCAATGGGATATTAAGAAAAGAATTCTTGCAAGGATTGAAATCATTTATCCAGTTTGCAGTTGGTAATCCTAGTTGTATGGATAATAGTAAGTTGAGGTGTCCATGTAATCACAAGAAGTGTCAAAATAGAGCCTTCCTAGATATCGATACAATTAAACTTCATTTATGCAAAAATGGGTTTGTGAAAAATTATTACGAATGGATATATCATGGTGAACCTCGAGTTTCCAGTGGGTCAGGCCACTCTGTTTCTGGAAGTTCAAAAAGTCAGCTTTTGCAATTTGAGTATGGTAATTGATGCGGCTAGAGCAGAATTCCATTGGGACAATGTAACAGCCCAGCCCTTGTGTAATATTGTCCGCTTTGGGGCGTTACGTATCGCCGTCCCCCTCACGGTTTTGTTCTCAGGCAGGCTTTGCAACCCGCCCAAAAGGCCTCACACAAGTTCAAGACTGCCACCCTTTATGTATAGGACTTCCACCTTGTGCTTAGCCGATGTGGGATTTGCCTAAGGTGTGCTGGCCTTGCCACATACACCCCCCCTTGGGGACTCAGCGTCCTCGCTGAGGTTTGCCCCACCACCGGCCAGAGGGACAAGGCTTGGCTCTGATACCAAATTGTAACAGCCCAGCCCTTGTGTAATAATGTCCGCTTTGGGGCGTTACGTATCGCCGTCCCCCTCACGGTTTTGTTCTCAGGCAGGCTTTGCAACCCGCCCAAAAGGCCTCACACAAGTTCAAGACTACCACCCTTTATGTATAGGACTTCCACCTTGTGCTTAGCCGATGTGGGATTTGCCTAAGGTGTGCTGGCCTTGCCACAGACAATATGGAGGAACCGCCAAACTATGCAGCACAACAATTATTTGACATGTTAAGTGCAGCTAAAAATGAACTGTGGCCTGGATGCAAGAATCATTTAGTTCTATCTGTAGTGGCACGATTTCTGCACATGAAATCGGAGCACCTTTTTTTAGAAAGGTGTTACGATGATTTTGTGCAGTTATCAAAAGAAATGTTGCCTAAAGGCCATTCAATGGTGGATAATTTTTACCGGACAAAAAAATTAGTTCGGGGATTAGGACTACCAGTGGAAAAGTTAATTGTTGTCGAAATAATTATATTATTTACTGTGGTGTTCATTCCGAATTAAGAATATGCAAGTTTTATAATCTTCTAAGATATCAAAGCAGGGTCAAGGGACTGGTAGAGTACAAAGGGAGAAGGCTTTCAAGAAGATGTATTATTTCCCTCTTGTTCCTCACCTTTAAAGGTTATATGCGTCTAAGGCGACAGCTGAACACAAGAGATGGCATGCTTTGCATGAATATAAGGATGGTATAATTACTCATCCGTTAGAATCTGAAGCGTGGAAACACTTTAATAACAATATTCATCATGGCCTGTCATTGTCACACCATATAATTTACCACCCTCAATGTGTGTGAAAGATGAATACATGTTTTTATGTGTTATTGTACCTAGCCCTAATAATCTGAAATACAAAATTGATGTGTTTCTGCAACCTTTGATTGCCGAACTTGATGATTTATGGGAGTATGGGGTTGAAACGTTTGAAATTTCAGCCAATCAAAATTTCATAATGTGAGTTGCTTTGCTTTAGACCATCAGTGATTTTTCAGCATATGGAATGTTATCTGGGTGGAGTATGGCAGGCAAATTGGTTTGTCATCGGCAAATTGGTTTGTCAAGGATAATGCAAACGCGAGAGCAGACATGAAGAAAATTTGTCATCGACCAGAACTCGAGCAATTTGTAGGTACTGGAAAGTTTCCAAAAGCATCTTATTCTTTAGATAAACCCCAAAGGCAATTATTATGTGAGTGGGTCCGATCATTGAGGTTTCCAGATAGATACATATCAAATATGGGTAAATGTGTCGACATGAGAAAATACAGATTGTTTGGCATGAAAAGCCATGACTATCATGTCTCTTTTTCAAGGAATTGACGTTGACTATTATCCGATGCGATGATATGGACCATTAGCACGAGAAATCCTAGTAGTGATATGCAAATTTGAGTGAATAATCCCGCTCGACTTCTTTGATTCTATGGAGCATCTATCGGTTCATTTGCCTTATGAAAGTCGTATAGCAGAACCGGTAAAAAAATAGATGGATGTATCCATTTGAGAGGTGAATCACTAACATCCATCTAATTATTACAAATGTTTATTCAACTCATATTTACATATTGTCTTTGTACAATTACAGACACCTGCAGACAATAAAAAAGAATGTACACAATAAGGCAAAGGTCGAGGGATCAATATGCAATGCATATTTGGTGAAAGAAGCTTCCACCTTCTATTCACACTACTTCGAACCACATGTTTACACCAAGCATCGGAGAGTGCCATGCAATGATGATAGAGGATATTGAATAGAATCTGACTTAGAAGGGAATCTAACAATTTTCATCTATCCTGGCCGTACGATTGGTAAATAAAAAAGAAGGCGATTGACTGATGTAGGGATATGAGCAGCTCAAACCTATATTTTGTTGAATAGCAAAGAGATTACGCCATTTGTACAGTAAATATAATCTTGTAGAGAGTCTAAACTTAATACAGCTCGGTTAAATTATATTTATGATATTTTTATTCGTTCATAAATAGGAAATATATCAAGCTTTTATTGCTACAAAATCCCAATTTGACTGATACTGCAGTTGATGCAAAACTAGACTCTGAATTTGTAGAATGGTTTAAATGTTATTTAAGTAACTTTCTAGTTGCACAACATATATGTGTACATTCTTATATTTTACTTATGTCATTACTATTTCCCATAGCCTCGAAGCTCGAGAAGTGATGTTGATAATAGATTCATTACTGATCTAGCAAAAGGACCTCTTCTGGTTGCTAATGCCTACACTGGCTACTTTTTAAATGGTTACAAGTTTCACACTGAAGGTCATGGGACAAGCAGAAAGAGAATGAACAGTAGTGTTTGCATAAAGGGATCAAACTACAGTGACGAGTCAAATGATTTTTATAGAAAATTGGTTGATGTTTTGGAGTAAGAATATCCAACCCTACCAATCAAGTGCACAATCTTATTCAAATGTGAATGGTTTGATCCTACACCAAATGTTGGCATGAAGGTTCATCCTAAGTATAACTTTGTAGATATTAATCATAGAAGAAGATATACGAAGTATGAACCTTTTGTGTTGGTGATGCAAGCTGCTCAAGTGTACTATGTTCCATATCCATCATTAAAACAAGATCATTGCAATTGGATGGCGGTATGGAAATTAAGCCTAGAGTAGTTGTTCATGAAGTTGAAACCAAACAATCCACTTTACTCGCAATATTTGAGCCATTTCAAGAAGTTGCGGTTGATACGCACCGATGCAAGTTTTTGAAGATTTAACGGATAGACTGGACGATGAAAGCGAAACTTATGTTGAAATAGGAGCATCAAATGATGAAGAGGAAGAAGATCAAATCATCATGTGTGATAGTAATACTTAGAAGTAAGTTGATGAGAGTCACTTATTATTGTTTGTGCCAAGAACATCAAGAAGTTCCTCGAGGTGTGACGCCCTCCAGAGGCTTGAGTTTGATTACTTCTTTCTTTTGTTTTTTTAAGACTTGTTGAATGTTGTTCTTCATAAATTTTCTATACAAAGCAACAATTTCAATTGGTATCATTCAATAAAAGTTCTTTAATTTATCTTTTGATCTTTGTTTAATCAAGGTTACTAAATTATATTCTCAGAAAGAAATAGTTTAGTAAAGATCAAAGAGATTTAGTTCACTTAGTTGAATTTACATATGCATATTTCACTTATTTTGTCAAAGTTAAATCTGTCTTATTGAAATAATCAAAGAATAAGCACTAGGTTTAATATTTAACAAGATAAGATATTTATTATAAGTAGAAATACATATAATAAGATAGAATAATTCTATATCGAGAGGTTGAATTATATCTTACCATATGTGATTAAAAAATTATTTATTGTATGTTACATGCTTTGATATAGAAGAAGAAAATCATGTGCATGATCAATTTTTCTAAGTATACTACTACACACTTATCTATAGAATTAAATAATAATTAGGTTTAACATAACTAGAAATATAGTTAAATCCTTTCACATTTTAATTTCTGTAAACATAAAATTAAGAATAAAGTAGTAAAGTGGACTTAACCCGTTGCTCGTGGGATTTTATTATTACGTTGCGATCCGTATACTTGCGGGAACACAAAAGAGATGCAATATGTTTTTTGGCATCGTTGCCGGGGATCGATGTTCTGTCATTTAATTAAATATTCTTATATGTGATTTACAGCTTATTTTATTTAAGATACCCACTTACTTTTGATTCAAAATTTTGTAGGAGCACATAATTTACATACCTCATATGCCAAGTACCAGATCTTCGAATATTGAATTAGAGGATTATCAGCCTGAGATTGAACAGTTTCTTTCACAAGAGAAAAAGAAAAAGAAGAGAAGAAATTCAAGAATTATGGCTGAGGGAAATCCACCACAGAGGTTGATGGATTACGTCACTCCAAGTTTAAATGGTTCACAGAAAGGAGTAGTACGTCCACCGGTAAATGCTAACCAGTTTGAGATTAAACTTGCTTTATTACAAATGATCCAAAACAGTGTTCAATTTTACGGATTACCGAATGAGGATCCTATCTCTCACATAGCCAGTTTTCTTGAGATATGTGATACATTTAAAATGAATTCAGTGCCAGCAGATGTGTTGACGCGTAATTTTATGCCCCCGCCTAACCCGGTGATGATATGAGGATAAGGGATAAAGGAATCATGATCAACCAGAGGTGTTTGAACCAAAAATTGAATCGAACCGGCCCAAAGGAGTCTGACCCGCGTTAGGGTTGCGTCACGCAGCTATCACCTGCGTGACGGCACTCATAGTTGCGTCACGCAACTCTAACCAGGCTGACACCTCAGGCGCGAGCCCGTGCAACAGCCAGCACTGTTTGTATGGATACGCGGCAACTGTACGAAAAGTAAGCTACGTCACGCAGTTTGAAGCTCCGTCACGCAGCTTCTACCTGCGTGACGCAGCTTTGTTCTGTTGCCCTACCCATATAAATACAACATTTTGTCTTAAAAACGAGACTTTTTCTCTCATTTTCTCTGGACTTCAATGTTTTAAGCCAAGGTTTTTGATTTACGGCTAGGGTTTTCTTCCCCAAGAACTCAAGTGAGTAACCTTGAGGAAGACCAAGCCATTAGATATATAGATTGAAAATTAAAACACAAAAAGAAACATAGGAAGAGAAAGAGAGAGAAAAGGAAAAAGAAACGTTTATTTTGCAAAACTTGATAACAAATACCTCTGGGATCGTGAGGCAGTGTCCCTGAATCAATCAAAGCGCATGCAATCCTCGAATCTGAGGGTTAGGTAATCACTTAAACCTTCCCTTTTCATTTTTAGTCTTTTATTTGTTAAAAAATCTCATTTTCATAGTATTTAGTTAGTTTGTTATTGGTTAAATGTCATTTTGCCCATTTCTGAGTTGTGTTAAACTATTGTTAACCAAAAGAACACGTAAAAAGAGTAGTTTGAAAGGTAGTTATGGACCAGAACAGCTGCGTCACGCAGCTACTACTTGCGTGACGCAACTGTTCATGTCCAAAAGGCCTTAACCTGGACTGGACCACCCGCGTGACGTAACTGTTCGTGCGCATAGTCTTTATTTCATTTTTTTATAGTTTTATTTAATATCATGTTCTAAACAAATAATCAATGTGTCTGGAGATTTCGGTAAAGTCACGAACAGTTCCGTCGCGTAACTAAGAGTTCCGTCACGCGACTGTTCTTTGTAGAACAGCTGCATGACGTAACTGCCTTAGAGTTCCAGGATAATAACTAAGAGTTCCGTCACGCGACTGTTCTTTGTAGAACAGCTGCGTGATGCAACTGCCTGAGAGTTCCAGGATAATAACTAAGAGTTCCGTCACGCGACTGTTCTTTATAGAACAGCTGCGTGACGCAACTGTCTTAAAGTTCCAGAACACTTTTCTTATCTTATTTTAATTTCATGTCATTAAGTAAATTTTTAATGTTAATTCGGAAAATGATCAATAACGGGCAAATTGTGTTATAATCAAATCAAATTAATTAATTTACTATAATTATAAGATTTTAGGATTTATTATTTATTGTTTATTGTTTAAGTGTATTATTAAATATGGTTTGTGGCCCGCCTTTAACCATAAGGCAAGAGCGGGTCTTTTAATTATATTTGCTATATTGTGGATGAATGGTGAATGTGATGACTATTTGATTATGAATGCAATGAATGAATCTAGTTGGGACGATTAACTAATTTTCCACATAGGAACTCGATTCGGTTTATTCGGGTTGGGTTTAATTAAATAATCTGACTTTTCTAAAATAAAATCAATTAGAAATCGTAGGTTAAAAGAGGCCGGTTTTCCAGGCGTCGGCTTCCAACGGGCCGATGTACCCAGTTCCCTTACCTAGAATTGTACTTGGTACGCCTGACCAGTCTTTTTCAAATAATCAGCCTTAAATAAAAAATGGGTTAAATGGAGTCATTTTATAAGTTAAAATTGGAAACGGTCTCATTGCCGAAATAATGGGTGGCGACTAAAACAATTTATAAGACTAATTTATCGGCATCGCAAATTCCAAAAAGGTTTTAACACCATTTTCAAAAAAAATAAAACAATAGTTTTCTGAGGTCCTTCCAGGGATTTAGGATCTCTTGGGCGAAAACAAGATGCTATTAAGCTGCGTCTATTTCCCTTTCACTTTGAAAGATAAGGCGAAAGCTTGGTTAAATTCATTGCCACCAAATTCTATCACTACTTGGGAGCAACTAGCCAAAGCATTCTTGTCTAAATACTTCCTGCTAGCAAAAACTGTTAGGCTTATCAAAGAAATAACCTCATTCACCCGACATGAAAATGAATCCCTATATGAGGCATGGGATCGCTATAAAGAACTTCAACGAGTTTGCCAACCCCATGGCCTTCCCCAAAATATATTGATTCAAACCTTCTACAATGGGGTTACTCCTTCTACAAGAGGAACTATAGATGCTATGGCAGGAGGATCATTAATGAAGAAGACTACTAATGATGCAATTGAGTTACTGGAAGAGATGGCTAACAATAATAGCATATGGCCAACCGAAAGGGCTCAGGTAAGTCATTCCACTATTAATCATGAGTCATCTTCTACTTTTTCTTCAAAGAATTCGGTTAAGAAAGTTCATGAATTAGATCCTTTAACTATGATGCAAGCACATATTTCTGCTTTGTCATATAAAATTGATAACTTGAATGTGATTAAATCAACATCTCTTATTTGTGAAAATTGTGGTCAAAATGGGCATGTATCAAATGAATGTAATTATAAGCATCCGGTTATGAAGGAACAAGTGAATTATGTTCAAGGACAAGTTCGCGGTCCATACTCGAATACTTATAATGCAGAAAATCGTAATTATCCTAATTCTTTTTGGAGAAACTATGATAATCAAGATAGGGGAAATCAAGTTTGTCAATCTGAAGATAGACTAGGACAATTGACTAGTAAAATTGATAAATTCTTGGATGGAATTAACCAGAAAATGAGCAGTCAAGATGATAGTTTTAAATGGTTAGAATCAAAGTTTGATAAGTTATTCAAAAACCATTCATCATCCATACATAACTTGGAGGTACAACTAGGGCAGTTTGCAAATGCTATTTCCTCACCTGAAGTGGGAAATCTTCCTAGTAATACAGAAAAGAATCCTAGGGAAAATGTAAGTGCCATTGCTTTACGAAGTGGAAAAGTAGTAGATAAAATAGTTCCTTCTGGTATTGATGCTAATATTTTGAATAATGAAACTGTGGAGCCAGTTTGTGAACCGAGCATTGAAGTGAATATTGCAGGATCAAAAGAATAGGAAAAAGGAAAGAACAAGGAAAAGGATAATGTTAAAGCTTATCAATCTAGGCCACCTTTTCCACAAAGGCTAAAGAAGCAAGAGCAAGATAAGCAGTTCTTAAACTTTATTGATAAATTGAAAAATTTGCATATTAACATGTCACTCATGGAAGCTATTACACAAATTCCAAACTACGAGAAGTTTCTTAAAGATTTGAGCTCAAAGAAACGTAGTTGGGAAGATGTGTCAACAGTTACCCTGACTGAGGATTGTATTTCCATAATCTCAAGTAAGTTACCTACTAAACTCAAGGATCCAGGAAGCTTTACTATACCATGCAAATTAGGTAAAGTAGATTTCCCTAGATGTCTTTGTGATTTAGGAGCAAGTATTAACTTGATGCCATTATCTCTTTTTAAGAAATTGGGTTTAGAAGATGAAGTTAAGCGAACTAATATGGTTTTACAACTTGCTGACCAATCTATTAAAAGACCCTATGTCATTATTGAGGATGTACTTGTTAAAGTAGACAAATTTATTTTTCCAACTGATTTTGTCATACTTGATTTTGTTTATGATGAAAATTGTCCTCTTATTTTAGGAAGACCATTTATGAACACAGGGAGGGCATTAATTGATGTTTCAGAAGGAAAGTTAGTCCTTAGGATAGGTGATGATGTCATTGAATTTCATATAAACAAAGCCATGAAATATCCTATAGATGAAGGTAATTGCATGAGAATTGACATAGTTGATGCATGTGTACAGGAAATATTTGCCTTGGAAAATGATGATAAATATGAAGAGGATAGTGTAAATGATAAAGGAGAGGATTTTATAAATTTAAAACCTGAAACGCTACTTAGAGAGCATGAGCTTCTTCCTCCATCAATCGAAAGTCCACCAATAGTAGACCTTAAAGAGTTACCTAGTCATCTACGATATGCTTTCCTAGGTAAAGATCACACACTTCCCATAATCATTTCTAACAAATTAACTATAGATCAAGAAAATGACTTGTTAAAAATTGTTAGAAATAGGATTAACAGTATAGGAAGACAAATTTCTGACCTTAAAGGGATAAGTCCATATCGAGTCATGCATTACATTAATCTTGAAGATGGGCACATACCTAAGGCAGAAAGACAAAGAAGACTTAATCCTAATATGAAAGAAGTAGTGAAGAAAGAAATTATAAAGTTGTTAGATGCAGGAATAATATACCCAATTTTAGATAGCCAATGGGTTAGTCCAATTCAATGTGTGCCTAAAAAAGGAGGAATGACTGTAGTAAAAAACGAAAATGGTGAACTAATTCCTACTAGGACCACTACGGGTTGGAGGGTATATATTGATTATAGGAAACTCAATTCAGCTACAAGGAAAGATCATTTTCCATTACCATTCATAGATCAAATGTTAGAAAGAATTGCTGGTCATGCTTTCTATTGTTTTCTCGATGGATATTCTGGATATTTTCAGATTTATATTTTTTCGAATGACTAAGAGAAAACCACATTTACTTGTCCATTTGGTACATTTGCATATAGACGCATGCCTTTTGGATTATGTAATGCACCTACAACATTTCAACGTTGCATGACCGCAATTTTTAATGACTACATAGAGGAGATTATGGATGTATTCATGGATGATTTTTCTGTTTATGGTGATTCGTTTGAAAGTTGTTTAAAAAATTTGGACTTAGTATTGTCAAGATGTGAAAGTGCTAATTTGGTTTTAAATTGGGAGAAATGCCACTTTGTGGTTGATGAGGGCATTATTTTAGGGCACAAAATAAGTAAGGAAAGAATTCAAACAGATAGAGCAAAGATAGAAGTCATAGAAAAGTTACCTCCTCCTACTACAGTTAAAAGGTATTAGGTCTTTTCTAGGCCATGCAGGATTTTATAGGAGGTTTATAAAGAATTTCTCTATCATTGCTAAACCTTTAACTAACTTACTTATTAAAGATGCATCTTTTGATTTTTCTCCAGATTGTTTGAAAGCATTTAACACTTTGAAGAATGCATTAGTCAGTGCACCTGTTATGGAAAAACCTGATTGGGGATTACCATTTGAAATAATGTGTGATGCTAGTGATGTTGCTGTTGGTTGTGTTTTAGGACAAACACATGATAAGAATTGCATGTGATATACTATGCTAGCCATATTCTAACTAGTACTCAAATGAATTATACAACTACTAAAAAAAAAATGTTGGCTGTGGTATATGCATGTGATAAGTTTAGATCATATTTGTTAGGAGCCAAGGTCATAATCTATACTGATCATTCTGCATTAAAATACCTATTTGTTAAGAAAGATGCAAAACCACGTCTTATTAGATGGGTATTATTATTGTAAGAATTTGACATTGAGATTAGAGACAAAAAGGGTTCTGAAAATTTAGTTGCTGATCATTTATTACGTCTGGAAAATGAAGAAGGTCCAATAGGAGAATTCACAGTTATAAATGAAAGTTTCCTGATGAAAATTTAATGTTAGTACAACATGTTCACACACCTTGGTATGTTGACATTGCAAATTTTCTAGCTTCTAACATAATACCTCCAAATATGATGTATGCACAACGAAAGAAGTTTTATTCAGATGCTAAAAATTTCTTATGGGATGAACCATTCTTGTTTAAGATATGTATGGATGGTATGATTAGAAGGTGTGTAGGGGAAACTAAAATACAAGATATACTTATGCATTGTCATTCAAGTCCATATGGAGGGCATCATGGAGCAAATAGAATTGCTTCAAAGGTTTTGGAAAGTGGCTTTTATTGGCCTACTTTATTTCAAGATGCACGTATATTTGTCTCACATTGTGACAGGTGTCAAAGGTTGGCAACATAAGTCGGAAAGATGAGATGCCTTTATCCAACATACTTGAGGTAGAAATATTCCATGTATAGGGGATCGACTTTATGGGACCCTTCCCTATCACAAGGTAAAAGTTATATCTTAGTAGCTGTCGACTATGTTTCTAAATGGATGGAAGCACAAGCTTGTGTCACAAACAACGCCAATACAGTGGTCAAATTCTTAAAAGCACTATTTACCAGATTTGGAGTTCCAAGCGCAATAATAAGCAACGGAGGTATGCACTTTTTAAATAGATCTTCTGAAAGCCTTTTGAGAAAATATGGAGTACACCATAAAGTATCTACCCCATATCATCCATAAACTAGTGGTCAAGTGGAAATTTCAAATCGTGAGCTTTAGTGGATTTTGGAAAAAACTGTCAATTCATCTCGGAAAGATTGGTCACTTAAGCTAGATGATGCACTTTGGGCATATAGAACGGCATTTAAGACACCAATTGTGATGTCCTCATACCGTTTAATTTATGGTAAGGCATGTCATCTACCCTTAGAATTAGAATATAAGGCATATTGGGCAATAAAGTCTCTGAATTTTGATTTGAGCAAGGCAGGCTACAAAAGGAAACTTCAGTTAAATGAACTTGATGAGATTAGATTATTAGCATATGAAAATGCCAAATTGTATAAGGAAAGAACTAAGAAATGGCATGATAATCAGATTCGAATCAAATCATTTAAAGAAGGAGACAAAGTGTTATTATTTAATTTGAGACTATGCCTATTTCCTGGAAAATTGAAATCAAGATGGAGTGGACCATTTGAAGTGATCAAAATTTTAGATCATGGAGCATTAGAGTTAAAAAATCTATCTAATGGTTCCACGTTTATGGTAAATGGACAAAGGTGTAAGCTTTACTTGGGTGATAAAATTAATGATCCACCACAAGTAACATTTTGAATCAGCGCAGTGGGTATCTTAAATAATATTAATATCTAGATATATACCTTGTTTGTTTTGTTTTACTTTCTTTTATTTGCTATTTGAATATATATATATATATATATATATATATATATATATATATATATATATATATATATATATATAGAAGAACTCATTACAAGTCAAGTGTGCAGGAAAGTCTATTTTTACAGGGAATCTGAATTCGCGAGCGCGAATACATAAAGCTCGGGCACAATTGTTGTAAAAAAGAGACAGAAGGTTTGATCAACATTCGCGATCGCAAGAATATACAGCGCGAGCGCGAGTTCTCCACAAAGAAAGCCAGAAACTTTAAGATCCCTTTTCGCGATCGCGATCATATCAAACACGAGCACGATTAGGGTACAATAGAAGTCAGAGAGGACGGACAAAGCCATACGCGAGGCGCAAATCTGAGACGCGATCGCGACACCATCAATTACTGGCGCGACCGTCTAACGGTCAGAAACTCTCAACTGCCCTCTCATATTCAAATTGAACTCTTCTCCTTCCCAAGGTATTCAAACCTGCAAAAACTGAAAATACCCTTTCAAATCCAATCAAAACTCTTCCTTTTCAACTTCCCCATTAACTACTGAACCCTATCTTTCCCTAAAAACATCTATATAAGAGTTTCTATTCCTAAGTTTAAAACCCCAACTCTATCAGTGCAATAAAAAACTCCCAGCAACCCACTTTTCTGTGTGTGTCTTCAACACTAACTCTCCATCAAAACCATCACAATACCGTTCAAACAAAAGGCCAAGAAGAACAAGGAGGGGTCTTCTTCCTCTACTCCAGTAAGAAGAGATTTGGCTTTAAGGTATAAGGCTCCTTTACCTATCTATACTATGGAGGAATGAGAGCGTTTCACCCGCCTCGGCAAATGCAGTTTCACAGGTATGTATCATCTTGACCATAATTTTTTGCAGAGTACTAGCATTTTATAGAAAGTTCAAGAATATTTGAAAACACTAAATTTTGAAATATTTAGTCAATTGAAAATTCCTGAGAATGCTAAATTGAGTTTAGAATTATTGACTACCATTGACTGGGTTGAGAACACTGAAATGGCCATTAAATTTAGAGTGGATGGAGAGGATTTAACTGTGGATTATGATAAAATGCACCAATGGTTAGGATTCCCCAGAAATGGATTTGCTTCTAAACCGAAAGGTTGGAATGCGGCTTCCGTTTGGGAAATGCTAACGGGTCAATCATCTTTTACTCCTCGCAATGCTGGTAACAAATGGATTAAAGATGAGAGTATTTTATACCTGCATAAAAATTTGTGTTATGCTTTGTTCGGTCGAGTGGAGGCATCCAAAGTCCAAACAAAGGATTTGTTTGTGTTGGAAACTCTTTTGCAGGGAAAACAAGTAGATATTGCAGGCATAGTACTAGATACAATATACAACGCCTCTCGTCATCAAGGCCAGGTTACTTTAGGGGTCGGTAGCATGGCTTCTATTTTGACATATGCTACTCGTATGCCTATTCCACCCTATCATGCCCAGCCTACATATATTTTTCGGAATATGGATGGTGCGTTCTTGAAGAAAACCGGATTAGTTGATGAAGTGAAAACAGGCACCACAGTGGTGTATCGCTGGAAGTCATGGGAAAGAAGAGTCGGGCAAGGCGATTGAGATGAAGGAACCTCTCATGCGCAGGTGCAAAGACAGAGGAAAGGCAAAGCACCAGTCATATCGTCTTCTCAAGCAAAAGAAGAAGAAGATGAAGTCGCTGGATGGAAGTAAGTTTTGAGTAAAGTGGAAGCATTACAATAATCAGAGGAGAATTTGCAAGTCACAGTTTTTGACATGGGACAACAACTGCACAAGATCCAGAAAAACCACGCAAGTATGGAACGGATGTGGATGAAGTATTTCCAAAAATAAAACATCGAATTCACTCCGTCACCTCCAGGTTCTCCGGAGGCCTAAGGTTTTTCTATCCTTCTTTGGTTTTTATTTTTATTTTTAGTATTTTATTGTGTGTTTTATGCATGTGCATTGTGTGTTATATGCATATATCCTCTCACAATGTGGACATTGTGTCTTTCAAGTGTGGGGGAGACCTATATCTTCATTTCATTTCACTTATAAAAAAAAAAGTTGACAATTAAAAAGTCAACTTCTTTGCCTTAGTTCAATGTTTTAGTCTCTACATGTTGATTTGTTTATATTTTGATTATTGAAATAGAAGTCTTGAATAATATACCATGATTAAGAGATTTAAATGCTTATATGAACTTAGGTATTAAGATATTACATATGACATATGGAATTTTTTCTTTAGCAAATGTTAATCTTTAGTTAACTATCTAGACATTATCTTTGGCTTTAGAGAAGCATGAATCCCAACTTGAATGAAGAATAGGAAGAAAAGGGAAACTAAAGCCATAATACTTGTATGTTTCAAGTCAATAAAGGATGGAGGTATTTTAAGAGAAAAACAAAATAAGATAGAGGGAATAACGGAAATCCATTCTAAAACAAAGTGGTACGGAGAATAAAATGCAACCACTTACCATTTACATTCCCACATATCTCTATAAAAAAAAAAAAAAAAGAGAGAGAGAAAAATGTGGTGTGGAGCATAAAATGCAACCACAAAAGAAATAAAAAGTGAAAAGTGGTACGGAGCATAAAATGCAACCACTTTATGAGAAAGAAATAGGTTACCTAAAAATGCCTTGAGATAAGGAACAATACATGTGTGCTAGAATTGTCCTAAATACTTCCTATTTTGCATTTTAAGGAAGGATGCTGCCTATCTCATATTTTAAATGACTAGATTATGTATACTTTAGATTATTTGTTTGCTATATTGAAATTTTAGATGTCATATTCATTTGTACTACTTGGTTCATAAACACACAAATCTCTTATCTTTGGTAGATTACTTAAGAAGCCTAAATTAACGAGTAAAAATAAATATGATCAACATGAGTCCAAAAGAAAGATAAATGTTTTTGCTTAGGGACAAGCAAAGAGCTAAGTGTGGGGGAATCGATAGCCTCGCAAAGCGGGCAAATTTTGTTATGTTATTTTCATATAATTCGCATGATTGCATGTTGTTTTTATACATTTTACGTTTGCTTGTGTTGTTTTTGTTTTAAAGTGATTGTAGGAACACAATTTGAGCAAAGGAATGAAAAGGCTTGCTTTTATAGAAAAAGAGGACCAAAAAGTTGACTAAAAATGGAAGAAATTGCCTAGCAAACTTCGCGATGCGAAGGGGGTCGCGTTGGAAAGAAGAAAGGATACAGTCGCGAGCGCTACCTGAAGTCGCGCGCGCAACCTACATACCAGAAGACTCAGCAGGCACCAAAATGCAAGTCGTGAGCGCGACATTCATCTGTGCGAGCGTGAGAAGCACTCCTAAGAGTCAGAGAGTCTACAAACAAAAAGCGCGAGTGCGACATTCATCTGCGTGAGCGCGAGAAGCACTCAAGAGAGGCAGAGACTTTTAAAGCACAAGTCGCGATCGTGATCTTGAACCTCGTGAGCGCGCGTCGTGTTTCCAGGAGACGTAATTGCTGTCCTTTCATCATAAAAACATGTCTTCCCATGCATGGGTCGGGACTCTTCCCAAGAGAAGTCACCTGAAGCACCTCTTGGCCAACCAATCACCATCATAACCAACATCATTCTCTTCTTCTATAAATAGCAATCCAAGTGAAGGAAGAAATCATCCAGATTCAGATTCAGAAAGATATTCAGACTTAGATTGTATTTCAAATATTAAGTGTAAAAATAGAGAAGTGTCATAGTAGTACTTAAAAATAAGTTGACGAGAGTCACTTATTATTGTTTGTGCCAAGAACATCAAGAAGTTCCTCGAGGTGTGACGCCTTCCGGAGGCTTGAGTTTGATTAATTCTTTCTCTTGTTTTTGTAAGACTTGTTGAATGTTGTTCTTCATAACTTTTCTATACAAAGCAACAATTTCAATTGGTATCA
This sequence comes from Jatropha curcas, assembly GCF_041381405.1. Taxonomy (NCBI): domain Eukaryota; kingdom Viridiplantae; phylum Streptophyta; class Magnoliopsida; order Malpighiales; family Euphorbiaceae; genus Jatropha; species Jatropha curcas. Next base: position 19,889,443 of record NC_143154.1, read on the forward strand.
TTCAATAAAAGTTCTTTAAGTTATCTTTCGATCTTTGTTTAATCAAGATTACTAAATTATATTCTCAGAAAGAAATAGTTTAGTAAAGATCAAAGAGATTTAATTCACTTAGTTGAATTCACATATGCATATTTCACTTATTTTGTCAAAGTTAAATCTGTCTTATTGAAACAATCAAAGAATAAGCACTAGGTTTAATATTTAACAAGATAAGGTATTTATCATAAGTAGAAATACATATAATAAGATAGAATAATTCTATACCGAGAGGTTGAATTATATCTTACCATATGTGATTAAAGAATTATTTATTGTATGTTACATGCTTTGATATAGAAAAGAAAATCCTGTGCATGATCAATTTTTCTAAGTATACTACTACACACTTATCTATATAATTAAATAATAATTAGGTTTAACATAACTAGAAATATAGTTAAATCATTTCACATTTTAATTTCTGTAAACATAAAATTAAGAATAAAGTAGTAAAGTGGACTTAACCCGTTCCTAGTGGGATCGATCTTTTTATTACTACATTGCGATCCGTATACTTGCGGGAACTCAAAAGAGATGCAACATCGCTTGATAACCTATTACACCATAGCTTTTCGCCTAAGCTATTACACAAAAGTTTTTCAAATAAAGAGCCTGTCTACAACAGATTACAAAATCTATATAGATAGAGAGAAATGCAAATATAAGCACAGGTGTGAATACTCAAATTTTGAGGCTCAAAAAGCCTGTTGCCCCGGACTGCAAACAGTCCGGCCGGACCGGAGGACGTTTGGAAAGTTCACCGAAAGTATGCCAATATGGTACTTGAAACGTCCGAAAAATTGCGAGGGTCGCAGAACTGGTCCCGGAATATTTTTTGGAGGTACGGAACTCCCGAAAAAGCTTTTGGAACGAAAAACTAGCAATTCCGACGGCCACGGTGGCGGCGCCCGCCCTCCGGCCCGGGTTTTCCCTATAAATACAGCCCTGAATCGAAAGTTTTATTGACTCAGTCGTTGACGGACGCTCTCTTCTCCCCTACGCTCCTTGCGGTTCTTTTACTGCTTTTCTGCATTTAGTGTAGGCTTTTATTATTCTGCTGTTGTGATTATTTGGTCACTTAAGTCAATTAATTCTAATTAATATTCCCCAAACGAGGAGCTTAATCTGGAATTTTCAAGCTGAAGCTAAGAAGCGGCCGCCGATTAACTCAGGTAATAACGAAACCCTGCCCATTTAATTTCAGCATTTTGTGCATATTCTTCTTCTACTCCAATTCTGAATTAAACTGCTGCATAAATGCATTCACGTCATCAATTTGGCAAATAAACTGCCTCAATTAAATATGATTAAGCTTAAATGCCCGATTAATCAATAATCGTGGTGTTAAAGCCAAAATCCGACCATATTGGCTAAAGTATCTGGTAAATTAATGACTATGGTATAATCGCCTTTATTTCGAACAGTCCGACTTAAGTCCAATTAATCAATAATTGTGGCTAAATATCCTTAATTAATCACGTTTTTTTTTGGGCAATAAATTGCCTATATTGCAATTCAATTGATGACTTTTGGCAAACAAATTGCCTATAAATAAGATTAACCATTTTTAGCGACAAATCGCTTAAATCGAAGCTTTGGCAAAATGCCTTGACTTAATCAATCTTTTGGCTAAAAGCCTTAAATCAATCATTTTGGCGACAATCGCCCAATCAACACTCTTGGCAAACAAATTGCCTAAATCAACCCATTTTGGCTAAAGGCCTTCAAATAATCACTTTTGGCAACAAAAAGCCCAAACATCAATTCTTGGCAACAAATTGCCTAAATCAATCTTTTTGGCTAGAAGCCTTAAATCAACACTTTTGGCAACAAACGCCTATCAAATCAATCAATTCTTTGGCAAAATGCCTAAACAAAATGCCCGAAGCATACACACACTCATGCATTAAGCATACCCACTCAAAGCCCTTTAAAAAAGGCCTATCGAACTATGTCGACTTTGATCTTCCATTCAAACGGAAGTACGTAGGCACGTTTGGGATTTAACCCCGAGCGGCAAGTCGAAATCACTTAAACATTTCATTAGTCCAATTACATCAATCACCTTGCAAAGCATTCATTCATTGGTTAGTTCATCAACATGACATGGTCTCGGGATCCACCTCGGGTTCGCAAACTATGCCTTAGACATTGGGATAATTAATCTAGTAATTAGGTTAATTAAAATTGGAGTCAACTTAGGGTTTTTTCCTAGTTTACCCTAAAATAATTAAACAAGGTGGCGACTCACACATTCACATGCATTTCTGCCCTTAGTCATATTCATTATATGCCAATATTTGGGGGAAGGGGTTCACAGTTTGGCGACTCCGCTGGGGACTATTTATGTAATCATTTTGCATAAAGTGGACTACGATTGTTGTGTAAACTAACCTGCCCTTCTTTAGGGTATTATTTTACTATGCTTTGTTTTGCAGGGTACCCCAACAAAGATTAAGTATTCTTTCTTTAAGAATGCTTAATAAGGAGAATTTGGACCTAATTGAAATTTACTTTAAATCATTTAAATTTGTTTATTTATTTGCACGAATTGAGAATCCTTTTCTCCATTGCATAAAAAACGAATTTCAAATGAATTTCTTCTCTTCTTTTCAAATTTCTAAGTCTGGATAGCAAGTAGCGCTGATCGGCAGGTCTCCTTGATTATGCCGATGGACAGCCAAAGCGTCCTCCCTGTTACCGCAAACCATCCCTAATCCTTTTGGGGGTGGCCCATGAGTATGCGTACTGTCGGACCCATGCGAAACTATTTGTTTCACATGTGGTTAGGTATATCCTTACTCAAGGTTCAAGGGTCCCTTAATAAGCCAATTTCTCTATTTGTGTCATAGCCTATAGAACCCATCCTTTAGGGATGTATGCACCCAAATGATGTGAATCATGTCATTAAAACGAAGTATGATGTGATGTTGTGCGTATTCATGACATATCACCACATTAAAAAGAACACGAAATATTCTTTTTAGTCATGCACAATTGGACAAGGGAGTCAATTTACCTCACATGCATGCTACCCTGATACACAGTACTGTATCCTAATCCGGCTACCCTTATCCTATCAGGTACCCGCTATTCGAGAGCCTATCCAAGTTCCAGTCACACCTACAGTGCTATCACCAACCTCACCAGCCTCACCAACCTCACCAGCTTCACCAACCTCACTAACTTCAACTGCACCAATGGCATCACTTGCTGACATCCAAAACCTCATGGAACAACTCGAAGTCAGAATGGAGGCTAGAATGAATGAGGCATTAGCTGCCTAGAGAACTGCCCTAATAGCCGAACTAGGTAGTGGTAATGGAAATGGGGCTTCAGCTGGGGGAAGTGATCCTGCTGCCTCCAATCAGGGATCTGGTGCTGCACCGACGTCCTCAAACCCTGCCCTGGATGACATGCCCTCCAGAACTGCTTCTGAGCTAGAAGCTCAGAAAATGAGAGAAAAACTGGAACTCTTGGAAAGGTCAATCACTGCCCTTAAAACACACAAGGAAGTGGTGGACATGGACTCCTTGTCCTTGTTCCCTGAAGCAAGATTGCCGACAAAGTTCAAGATGCCTAACATGGACAAGTTTGATGGAACCACTTGTCCCAAAATGCACCTGAAAATGTATGTGGGTTCCCTCAACCCGTTTGGCTTGAACAGCGAGCTCCTTGCTCAGTTGTTTCAACAATCTCTGACTAGTGCTGCTTTGAGATGGTTTGTCAACCTGGATCGGACTAAAATGAAGACATGGGAAGACATGTGCAATGCGTTTAACACGCAGTACCACTATAATATAGAAGTGGATGTTACTCGGAGAGACCTGGAAACCACTAAACAAAAAAACAACGAACCCTTTTCCTCGTTCCTTATGAGGTGGAGGGCCAAGGCCGCCCAAATGATCAATCGGCCTTCAGAACAAGAACAGGTAGATATAATCATCAAAAATCTGCTGCCTGTCTACCAACAACAACTGCAAACTCAGTACCTACCAACGTTTCAGTCGCTCATTGCTACTGCAACCAAGGTGGAGGATTTGATCCAAATAGGGCAACTGAAAGAAGACTCGGGAACTCAAAATACAATAAGCCTAGCCAAGCTAGCAAAGTCCACGAAGTGGCAAGCATCACCCCCACGAATCCTTTACGTGTGGGAAATATGATAAATGGCAGTCAGTCGAGAAGGACATATACTGATCTCGGGATGCCAATCCTTTTGGTATTCCGAGAGGCTGTCAAGGCAAATTACATTAAGCCTTTGGAAGCAAGGCCACCACCCAACCCATTGCCGAGGAACTATAGGGCTGATGAATACTGTGAGTACCATCAGGGTAACAGGCACAAGACTGAAGCATGCTGGACGCTTAAGAACTGCATCCAAGACCTGGTGGATAACGGTTCAATCATTCCAAAGAGTAAGCCAAATATTAGCACTAATCCCTTACCAAATCACGGGGTAAATGCTATTGTTGCTGACCAGGAATTGATCGATCCTTTCGAACTACTCCTAGAAATGAATGACATCTGTGTCCTGGACCGGAATGACTTATCTGAAGACGTCGATGCAATAACCAGGAGCGGGAGACAGTATGAACCATTAGTCCTGGACAAAGTCCAAAATAAGCCCTACTAGAGGATAGATGAGCCAAAGGAAGACCCGGTACTCTCATAGTTAAAAAAAGACCCAAGCTAGGGTATCAATCTAGGAACTTCTGGCATCGTCCTTTCCTCATCGCCAAGCTCTTTGCAAGGCTTTGAGTCAACTTCAAACATCGGTGGAGGTTAGCCCTGAAGTGCTGGTGTCCACCCTCACCCAATCATCAAAGATGCAAAGCATCGGGTTTTCCGACGATGACTTGCCCAAGCAAGGAAGCAGTCACAATGATGCACTCTATGTTACTGTTCAGACCAAAGAAAAGACGGTGCCCATGGTTCTCATTGACAATGGGTCAGCATTGAATGTCTGCCCACTAAGGGTAGCTAGCTGTCTGGGGTTGGAGGAAGCAGATTTCAGTCCATCAGACCAGATAGTCAAAGCTTATGACAGCACCCGCAGGGAAGTGTTGGGGGTTGCTACGTTGAAGTTAGCAATTGGGCCAGCGGTGATGGAGGTCCCGTTCCAAGTAATTGATGTGCCTACCAGTTTCAACCTACTTCTGGGTCGACCATGGATACATCATACTAAGGCAGTGCCCTCTTCCCTGCACCAAAAGGTCAAGTTTCCTTATGAGGGCAAAGTTATCACTATTCAGGGGGATGACAATAGCCAACTGAAGAAGACAAAGGGTCAGCCTCTCTTTGAGGTCAACCCTGAGAATGCCAACCTGCCCCTCTCGGGATTTCAATATGACACTGTGCAGTTCATAGAAGGAAAGACTGCAAACTCTCGAATTCTCTTTGATTTCAGGACGGTGCAAATAAACTGCATGGTTCCTTTAATGCTGAAGATGTCCTATCTACCGGGAATGATTATGGCAAGGTCCGGAAAGGCATACCCCACACTACAAGCTTGGGAGTGTCCGGTGAACCAAGGGACCTTTGGGCTAGGTTATGAGCCCACTGATGAAGACCTTGCTGAAAGGACCAGGAGAGGAAAGAAGAAGAGTATACAGATGCGGCCTTACCCTTTGACTTTGAATGGTCATTTCTGCAAACCGGGAGAAACAGTTCCTTATTGTGGCTTCTAGGAACCATTCTACTTCCCGACAGCTAAGAAAATGCTGCCCGGGCTGGAAATATTTGCTGATACCTGGGACAACAAGCCAAAAGCAATAACTGAACTAGAAGTGGAAGACTTCATGCAGCCCAGTCTCTTTGACGAGGTTGCAGTAATTACAAGAAATGATGGGAACCAAGACCTGCTGAGCCTGATCAAGCCGTACAAAGGGCCTCTCACCAATTGGTATGCCGAGGAGAAGCGCACTGCTGATAAACCCCCTCCCGAGTCAAACCTAGAGTCAAAGTCTGTAATCAAGTCCTGTACTGAGTCTGAGTCTGACCCTGAGTCTGAAATCGAGTCAGAGTCCAGTTCCAATTCTGAGTCATCTGTGTCAGATTTAGAAAATCCAGACTTCAAATTTGATGTAATTTTTGAGGACGATTCCGTCCTAATCAATAAGAGCTTGCAAATTATTGGCTACCCCGCGTGTCTATCTTTCCAAGCATTTCCAAGCAAAAATAATGAAAATCAAATAAACGAAATAAAAAATGAAAAAGAAAAAATAATAATTGGCAAAGAAGAAAATGAACATACATACATTGCATCTGACTGTGTGAACAAGGAACATGTCATTGAATGCTTGGAGAAGTTTGCCAATTGCTTCATGTGGAAGGCAAGTGACATCACGGGAATTGACCCGGCAATAGCGGTGCATAAGATTCTAGTATACCCTGAGGCTAAGCCGGTAAAACAGAAGCTAAGAAGGCTGAAAACAGAATGGTCCTTGAAAATCAAGGAGGAAGTAGCCAAGCAACTGGAGAATAAGTTCATAGAGCCCATTGCCTACCCGACGTGGTTAGCAAATATTGTGCCGGTGCCGAAGAAAGATGGCAAAGTCAGAATGTGTGTAGATTACCGTGATTTGAATAAAGCATGTCCGAAGGACGACTTCCCCCTGCCGCATATTGACTTGTTGGTGGACCGAATGGCTGGACACGAGATGGTCTCCTTGACCGATCTCGCTGTCGGGTATAATCAAATAATGATGCATTTGCCAGACAAAGAGAAAACGGCATTCATCATGGAGTAGGGAACCTACTGCTACAGGGTTATGCCTTTTGGGCTCAAAAATGCCGGGGCAACCTATCAAAGAATGGCAACGACCATCTTCCATGACATGATTCACAAAGAAGTAGAAGTGTATGTGGACGATATGGTTGTTAAATCAAAAAAAGCTAAAGAACATACAGCAGCAATTGAGAAGTTCTTCCTTAGACTTCAAAAGTACAATTTAAAGCTCAACCCGGTGAAATGTCTGTTTGGAGCTACATCCGGAGTATTTCTGGGGCATATGGTCAGTCGGAAGGGCATAGAGATTGACCCTTCAAAAGCCAAAGCCATTATGGAAATGCCAGCACCGAAGACGGAAAAGTAAGTTCGGGGTTTCCTGGGAAGGCTACAGTACATAATCAAAGAGACCTGCCGATCAGCGCTACTTGCTATCCAGACTCAGAAGTTTGAACAGAGAGAGAAGAAATTCATTTTTTATGCCATGGAGAAAAGGATTCTCAATCGTGCAAATAAATCAACAAATTAAAATGTTTTCATTAAATTGTGCAATTAAGTCCAAATTCTCCTTCTCCCATATTCTTAAAGAAAGAATACTTGATCCATGTTAAGGTACCCTGCAAAATAAAGTATAGTAAAATAATACCCTAAAGAAGGGCCGGTTAGTTACACAACAATCGTAGTCCTCTTTATGCAAAGTGATTACATCACAATCCCCAGTGAAGTCGCCAAACTGTGGACCCCTACCCCGGAACATGCGTAAAATGCACATGACAAAAAGGGCAGAAATGCACGTGAGTGTGTGAGTCGCCACCTTGTTTAATTATTTTAGGGTAAACTAGGAAAAAACCCTAAGTTGACTCCGATTTTAATTAACCTAATTACTAGATCAATTATCCCAATGATTAAGGCATAATCTACGAACCCGAGGTGGATCCCGAAACCATGTCATGTTGATGAACTAACCAATGGATGAATGCTTTGCAGGGTGAATGATGTAATTTGGACCAATGAAATGTGATTTCGACTTGCCGCTCGGGGTTAAATCCCAAACGTGCCTACGTACTTCCGTTTGAATGGAAGATCAAAGTCAACGTAGTTCGATAGGCCTTTTTTAAAGGGCTTTGAAGGGGTATGCTTAATGCATGAGTGTGTGTATGCTTCGTGCATTTTGTTTAGGCATTTTGCCAAAGAGTTGATTGATTTGATTAGGCATTTGTCGCCAAAAGTGTGGATTTAAAGCTTTTAGCCAAAAAGATTGATTTAGGCAATTTGTTGCCGAAATTGATTGATTGGGCGTTTATCGCCAAAATTGATTGATTTAAGGCTTTTAGCCAAAAGATTGATTAGTTTTAAGGCTTTTAGCCAAAATGAGTTGATTTAGGCAATTTGTTTGCCAAAAATGTTGATTGGGCGATTATCGCCAAAATTGATTGATTTAAGGCTTTTAGCCAAAAGATTGATTAGTTTTAAGGCATTTTGCCAAAACTTCGATTTAAGCGATTTGTCGCTGAAAGTAGTTAATCTTACTTATAGGCAATTCGTTTGCCAAAAGTAATGAATTGAACTGTAATATAGGCAATTGATTGCCATAAAAACATGTTTAATTAAGGCTATCTAGCCACAATTATTGATTAATTGGACTTAAGTCGGATTTGTTTGAAATAAGGCGTTAATCCGTAGTTATTAATTAACTAGGTTCTTTTAGCCAATATTGTCAGATTTAAGCTTTGATACCACGATTATTAATTAACCGGGCATTTTAAGCTTTGAACTTAATTAATTGAGGCAATTTATTTGCCTAATCGATGACGTGAATGTATTTATGCAGTTGTAGAATTTAGGAGTAGAAGAGAAATATGCATGAAGTGCTAAAAAAATTAAATAGACAGGGTTTAGTTATTACCTGAGTCAGTCGTCGGCCACTTCTTAGCTCCAGATTAAGCTCCTCGTTAGGGAATATTAATTAATTCAATTTAAGTGACCAAATAACAAAGCAAGAAAGCAGTAAAGCTAAACTAAAATGCAGAAAAGCAGTAAAGAATCGCAAGGAGCGTAGGGGAGAAGGAGCGTCCGTCAACACAAACTGAGTGAGTAAAAAACAAACGACTCGGGGCCAATTTATAAGCGAAACCGGGACTGGAGGGCGGCCGTTGCCACTGTGGCGGGCTGCAGCTGCCGCCGAAAGCGGTGGCCGCTGCCGCCGGGGCCGGCGGCCGCTGCCGCCGGAATCCGGCGGCCGGTACCGCCGGATACCGGCGTCCCGATCCGGCGGCCAGCGCCGCCGTGTCCGGCAGCCGCCGCCACCGTGGCAGGTGGCTGGAGCCGCCAGGTCCAGCGGCCGCTGCCGCCATGGCCGGCGGGCGCGCGAGTCTTTTGTTTCGGAAGCTTTTTCAGGAGTTTCAGACCTCCAAAAAATATTCCGGGGCCAGTTCTACAATCCTCGTAATTTTCCGGACATTTCAAGTACCATATTGGCATACTTTCGGTAAACTTCCAAAATGGCTTTTGGTCCGACCGGACTGTTTGCAGTCCGGGAAAACTGGCTCTTTGAGCCTCAAAATTTGGGTATTCACAGAAGGGCATAGAGATTGACCCTTCAAAAGCCAAAGCCATTTTGGAAATGCCAACACCGAAGACGGAAAAGGAAGTTCGGGGTTTCCTGGGAAGGCTACAGTACATCCCAGTTCATTAATCAATTGGCCAATACTTGTGGTTCGATCTTCAAATTACTCAAGAAAGGGGTATCCGTCAAATGGAATGAGGATTGTCAGAAAGCTTTTGACCGAGTCAAGCAATATTTGTTATCCCCACCAGTCTTACAGCCACCAAGGCCAGGAAAACCTTTGCTATTGTACCTATCAGTGATAGAAGAAGCGATGGGTGCAATGCTAGCTCAACAAGCAAAAGACACCAGGGTAGAAAATGCCGTGTACTACCTCAGCAAAAGGATGCTAGACTACGAGCTAAAATACAATAAGATAGAGAAGTTGTGTCTGGCTCTAGTTTGGGCTTGTACAAAGCTGCAGCACTACCTCTCGTCCTACACCACATACTTTATTTCTGAATCGAACCCCTTGAAATTCCTTATGGAGAGGCCGGTTCTTGACAGTAAGATGGCTAAGTGGGTGTCGGTGCTCGCAGCCTATGATTTAAAATTTGTACAACGGAAGGCAGTGAAAGGCGGAGCCTTGGCTGATCAATTAGCGGAATTACCGGTCGAAGACCAAATGCCGGAGGTAGAATTTCCTGATGAAGACTTGTTGAGCTTGGAAAGTGAAGTCTGGGAAATATACTTCGATGGAGCTTCAAACTACCATGGAAATGGGTTTGGAGTCGTATTCAAAGCTCCTTATGGAGAATACGTCCCAATCGCTGTCAAATTAGATTTCGACTGCACCAACAATGAAGCCGAGTATGAAGCTTGCATAAAGGGGTTAGTAGCAGCCCTGGAAAAGGAAATAAAGGTCCTCAAGGTCTTCGGGGATTCCAATTTAATAGTCTCCCCAGCTTTGAGAAAATGGAAAATTAAGGAAGAGCGTTTGGTTCCTTACCTACAACGCTTGGACGAATTGGCTCAGCAATTTGAGGATTTATCCTTCCACTACTTGCCGCGAGCCAAAAATCAGTTTGCTGATGCTCTTGCTACTTTGGCCTGCATGGTTAATGTAGGGGGAGACCAAGTCATTCGACCTCTGACAGTTCGGCTACAGAAACAGCCAGCACATATCATGAATTTGGTGGATGACAAGCCCTGGTATTGGGATATACAAAATTATCTTCAGAATGAGGCCTACCCGGAGGGATCCACCAAAACTGATCAACGGACATTGAGACAGTTAGCATCCGGATATTTCCTTACTGGGGGAGTTCTATACAAAAGAAGTTGGAACGGTTTACATCTCAGATGCGTAGATGAAGGGGAAGCTCAAACCATTATGGATTCCTTACACAATGGGGAGTCCGGTCCACACATGCACGGGATAGCTCTGTCTCGAAAAATTATAAACCTGGGTTATTACTGGTCAACTATGAATGCAAATTGCGTGAGGCACGTGCAGAAGTGCCATGAGTGTCAAATTTTTGCTAAGCTGCAAAAATAGCCTCCGGTCAATTTGAATCCCATTGCTTCACCTTGGCCCTTTGCAACTTGGGGCATAGATGTTATCAGAAAGATCCACCCAAAGGCTTCCAATGGTCATCAATTCATCCTGGTTGCTGTGGATTATTTCACTAAGTGGATTGAGGCAGCCTCTTATTCGGTTTTGAATGCTAAGAAGGCGGCACAGTTCGTTCGTACTAACATCCTTTGTCGGTACGGAATGCCATTCGAGATCATCACTGATAATGGGTCCCACTTTCAGAGTCAATTTTCTGATTTGTTGAAAGAAAAGAGAATCCAACATCATAAGTCCTCACCCTATCGTCCACAAACAAATGGGGCTGTAGAGGCTGCAAATAAGGCTATAAAAGTCATTTTGCAGAAGACAGTTAAAAAGCACAAAGCTTGGCATGAACAGTTACCGAATGCCCTATGGGGATATAGGACTTCAATCAGAACGCCCACTGGAGCAACTCCGTATTCCTTAGTGTATGGTATGGAAGCAGTGTTGCCTATTGAGCTGGAAGTTCAGTTAGCGAGGATTATCCGGGAAAGCTAGATCTGCGAAGCAGATTAGGCTAAGAATTATCATTTGCAACTCTTGGGTATGGATGAAAAACGATTGCAAGCGATCCACCAAACTCAAGTTTACCAGAGAAGAATGGCACGACAATTTAATAAGAAGGTCAAAGACCAAAAACTGGAAGAAGGTTGTTTGGTCCTAAAGGAAATTAGACAGCCAATCATAGACCCACGTGGGAAGTTTCATCCTCATTGGGCTAGACCCTATGTGTTGAAGAAAATATTGTCTGGCGGAGCCGTCATTTTGACTGATTTCGATGGTTTGGAATTCACGAATCCATGTAATTTAGATCAGTTAAAAAGATATTTTGTATAATAAGCATTGCATGATGTAAAAAGAACTACATTAGACCTGATTCTCTTCGGAAAAAAGAAATTATGTATCGGAGATATGTAGGCAGCCCTCATTGGGTACGGTCTAAACATTAATGGAAAAATCATTTCATAATTCATTCTTCTTTGCCAAAAAAAAAAAAAAAAAGAAAAAAAAGGAAAAAAAGAGAAAAACCCGCTAAGTCGAAAACCCGAAAGGGCGGCTTAGGCAAAAGTCGGGGCCCGCTAAGTTGAAAACCCGAAAAGGGCGGCTTAGGCAAAAATGGGTAGCTCGCTAAGTTGAAAACCCGAAAGGGCGTCTTAGGCAAAAATTAGAGCTTGAATAAATAAATTTGGAAAATGCTTGGAAAGCTTAAAAGTCAAATGACATTCCCAATTAAAGCAATAAAGTCAAACAGTCCGAAGTCAAGCAGAAAGCAAAAGAGTCCAAGAAAAATAAATAAATAATGAAGTCTAAGTCGAAGTGCAAAAAAAAAAATAAAACATACATCCAAAGCCAAAGAACAAAATCCAAAATCCAGAGTCAAAGTCCCAAATAAAAAGTCAAAAAAGTCAAAATAAGGAAAAAACAACAAAAGTCCAAAAGCCCATAAGAGTCTAGGTGTCCCATCGCCTCCGTGGGGCAACATCCTCCGAGTCATCCCTAGCTGCTGAACTCTCTCCAACCTCGCCTGTCCGAGGAGCCAACACAATCTCCTCATCAATCCCAACCTCATTATCAGCGTCAGCCTGAGCCCAACCTTCAAGTGCACTCAGCAGTGCGTTCCTCCTTGGCCTTTCAACCGGCCAGACAACGGCAATGAACCAGGTCCGATACTCAGGAGAAGTCTGAACACCGGCAGGATTAGGTAAAGGCCTAACCATGTGATGGTCTCTAACCCAAGCCCTAAGGACGGCTCGGGTAACACCCGGAGTGATGGCTGAATCAGGTGAAGTGCCATCTACAATTGGGACAGTCTGGTCTATCCCCATTTGCCTCAAAACGCGTGAAGCGCAGTACCACGTGCAATGTGTAAGGCCTAGCAGGTAAACCCGAGTATGGCGAGAGCTAACCTAGATAAAGCGAGTGATGTCATACAAGGAAATAAACCACAACACCTCTTTTGGACCCAACTCAATCAGCCATGAGGTCCATGCATCAGTAGATGGGTGTGTGATCAAGATCCTCCTTGTACGGTACTGGGCGGGGCTATAGGGCAAGAGAGTAGGAGCAGCAACCACTTGGAGGTGGTCCTTTAACCAAACTTGAGTAATGGATCCTTTCTATTACAAAGGAACGAACCAAAAGAAAGAAGAAAAAATAAGGAAAAGGAAAAGGGGAAGTACCTGGAGAATAATCGGAGAGACCGTCCAGTCATCGAAGCCTAAAGCAGCTCTGTCAAGGCTCCTGATAGTCTCTGCCAGCACAATGCCACCGATGCAACCCATATCCTCCATCTGTCGAATCATGGGGCAGAGTCGCAAATCCCCAAAGCCTGGGTCCTTGTTGAACAAGAAACCAGCTAATAAGCAGAAAACCAAGGCCCGCATTCTCAGCCTCATCCGATCTGGGATCTGAGTGAACCTCTGAAAATTCGTCAATCAGGGGCAGCAGAATTGCTTTCTGGTCACCAACAATCATGGCCCTAGCTTGTGGCCGGCTGAACTGAAACAGGCTTTCAAACGACCGAACATACCCAATTTTGACCTCATGCTTGACTAAAGGGGCATTGGGATCGCACCCTATAATAGCGCAAAATTCCTCAAAAAGAGGGCACATCTCCTCCATCATGGCCCCGAACCGAAAAACGTGGGCCTCCGGGTCCCAAAGTCAGATGCAGGCCTGTAGAAAATCCCAGTCAATTACCACTCCCCTAAGGGTAACGATAGGAGAAAGACCGTACCTCCCTAAGTTGATCTTTTCGACTTTGGAGAGACTCTTAGTCCAGCTATGCATATTGTGGTTATAAAAAGGGTTCATTTTTGAAAAAAAAAAAAGAAGAAGGAAAAAAGAGAAAAAGAGAAGAAACTGGTTGAAAACTGTTTTTCTAGCACGAATTTCGAGAAAGAATGAGGGAGTCTGGAAAAAACAGGGTTTTTATAGAAAAGTGCGCCCGAGGGCGGTTGCAACCACCGTCGGAGGCGGTCAAGCCCACCGTTCGAGGCGCTCATGCCCGCCCTGGGAGGCGGTTGCAACCCCCCTTGATGCTGGTTTCTCCTGCTGCTTGCCCTGCTGCTTCTCTTGCTGTTTCTCGTAAGATTTTTCTACATTTTCTCAAGCATTTTTGGTTAAAATGTGGGGAATAGTAATATTTCCCTAAAAAAAATTTTTTCACAAAATAATTTTTCTTCTTCAAAATAATTTTCTCAATTTGGCCACAAAGGCCCAAAAGTTCACATTTTGGCCTCTAAGGCCCAAAAATTCCCAATTTGGCCCCAAAGGCCCAAAAATTCACATTTTGGCCCCAAAGGCCCAAAAATGCCCAATTTGGCCACAAAGGCCCAAAAGTTCATATTTTGGCCCCTAAGGCCCAAAAGTTCACATTTTTTGCCCCTAAGGCCCAAAAATTCCCAATTTGGCCCCAAAGGCCCAAAAATTCTCAATTTGGCCACAAAGGCCCAAAAGTTCACATTTTGGCCTTTAAGGCCCAAAAAAAATCGAAGAAAATGAAAAAAATAAGGAAATAGCCAAAAGGCGGGTCTTCTGGATGCGTCCGATTTTCGCCTTCAAAATTTATTTTTCAGACAACCACCGACTCCCATAAATCATTTTTATGGTTGCCGGTGGGGGGGGCAACTGTGAATACTCAAATTTTGAGGCTCAAAAAGCCTGTTTTCTCGGACTGCAAACAGTCCGGCTGGACTGGAGGCCATTCGAAAAGTTCACTAAAAGTATGCCAATATGGTACTTGAAACGTCCGAAAAATTACGAGGATCGCAGAACTGGTCCCGAAATATTTTTTGGAGGTACGGAACTCCCGAAAAAGCCTTTGGAATAAAAAACTAGCGAGTGGACAGCAGCCGTCGTCCACGGCGGCAGCTACCGCCCTCCAGCCTGTTTTTTCCTATAAATACAGCCCGATTCGTCTTTTTTAGGCACTCAGTCTGTGTTGATGGACGCTCTCTTCTCTCCTACGCTCCTTGCGGTTCTTTTACTGCTTTTCTGCATTTAGTGTAGGCTTTTATTACTCTGCTGTTGTGGTATTTGGTCACTTAATTGAATTAATTCTAATTAATATTCCCCAAACGAGGAGCTTAATCTGGAATTTTCAAGCTGAAGCTAAGAAGCGGCCACCGATTAACTCAGGTAATAACGAAACCCTGCTCATTTAATTTCAGCATTTTGTGCATATTCTCTTCTACTCCAATTCTGAACTAAACTGCTGCATAAATGCATTCACGTCATCAATTTGGCAAATAAACTGCCTCAATTAAATATGATTAAGCTTAAATGCCCGGTTAATTAATAATCGTGGTGTTAAAGCCTAAATCCGACAATATTGGCTAAAGTATCTGGTCAATTAATGACTATGGTATAATCGCCTTTATTTCGAACAGTCCGACTTAAGTCCAATTAATCAATAATTGTGGCTAAATAGCCTTAATTAACCACGTTTTTTTTGGCAAGAAATTGCCTATATTGCAATTCAATTGATCACTTTTGGCAAACAAATTGCCTACAAGTAAGATTAACCATTTTCAGCGACAAATCGCTTAAATCGAAGCTTTGGCAAAATGCCTTGAATTAATCAATCTTTTGGCTAAAAGCCTTAAATCAATCATTTTGGCGACAATTGCCCAATCAACACTTTTGGCAAACAAATTGCCTAAATCAACCCATTTTGGCTAAAAGCTTTCAAATAATCACTTTTAGCAAACAAATCGCCTAAATCACATCAACTTTTGGCAACAAATTGCCTAAATCAATCTTTTTGGCTAGAAGCCTTAAATCAACACTTTTGGCAACAAACTGTGAATACTCAAATTTTGAGGCTCAAAAAGCCAGTTTTCCCAGACTGCAAACAGTCCGGCCTGCAACAGTGCCATGCCAATTAGTTTGACTTTGCTACAGTAAATTTGACTTACATGGCTCAAAGAGCCAGTTTTGCCGAACTGTAAACAGTCCGGCCGGACCGGAGGCCATTTTGGAAACTCACCGAAAGTATGCCAATATGGTACTTAAAACGTCCGGAATGTCGCAACGATCACGGAACAGGTCCCGGAATATTTTTCGGAGATCCGGAACTCCCGAAAACTCCTCCGGAGTGAAAAAGCTCAAGTAACCGTGGCACCCGCCACCGGCACCGGCGGCACCTGCCGCCGGACCGCCGGCGGCCCCTGCCGCCGGCCACGGCTGCACCTGCCGCCGGAGACCCTTTTTTTTACCTATAAAAGGCCACTTACCTCTTCAATTTTGACACCCCTGTCTGTGTTGACGGACGATCTTTCTCCCTCCCACGCTCCTTGCGATTTCTTTACCGCTTTTTGCATTTAATTTAATTTTTATTGCATTTTTGTTGTGATATTTGAACACTAAAATTAAACAAATTAAAATTAATTAATTCCCAAGCGAGGAGCTTAATCTGGAGTTAAGAAGCGGTTTCCGATTAAATCAGGTACGTAAACGAAACTCTGCCTATTTAATTTTAGCACTTCATGCATGCTTCTCTTCTACTCCTAATAATTCTAGAACTGCATAAATGCATCCATGTCATCATTAGGCAAACAAATTGCCTCAAGTAAATGAATTTAAGCTAAATGCCCGGTTAATTAATAATCGTGGTAATAAGCTTAAATCCGACAATTTTGGCTAAAAAGCCTAGTTAATTAATAACTACGGTTCAACTGCCTTATTTTCAACAAATCCGGCTTAAGTCCAATTAATCAATAATTGTGGCTAAAAGCCTTAATCAATCACGTTTCGACAATAAATTGTGATTAAGCTCGAACGCCCGATTAATTAATAATCGTGGCATTAAAGCCTAAATCACATCATTTTGGCAAAGAAATTGCCTAAATCAACTCATTTCGGCCAAAGGCCCTAAAATCAACCATTTTGGCGACAATCGCCTAAATTACACATTTTGGCAAACAGATTGCCTAAATCAACACATTTTGGCTAAAAGCCTTAAAATCAATCATTTTGGCGACAATCGCCTAAATTACACATTTTGGCAAACAGATTGCCTAAATCAACACATTTTGGCTAAAAGCCTTAAAATCAATCATTTTGGCGACAATCGCCTAAATTACACATTTTAGCAAACGAATTGCTTAAATCAACACTTTTTGGCCAAAGGCCTTAAAATCAATCATTTTGGCGACAATCGCCCAATCACATCATTTTGGCAAACAAATTGCCTAAATCAACTCATTTCGGCCAAAGGCCCTAAAATCAACCATTTTGGCGATAATCGCCTAAATTACACATTTTGGCAAACAGATTGCCTAAATCAACACATTTTGGCTAAAAGCCTTAAAATCAATCATTTTGGCGACAATCGCCTAAATTACACATTTTGGCAAACAGATTGCCTAAATCAACACATTTTGGCTAAAAGCCTTAAAATCAATCATTTTGGCGACAATCACCTAAATTACACATTTTAGCAAACGAATTGCTTAAATCAACACTTTTTGGCCAAAGGCCTTAAAATCAATCATTTTGGCGACAATCGCCCAATCACATCATTTTGGCAAACAAATTGCCTAAATCAACTCATTTCGGCCAAAGGCCCTAAAATCAACCATTTTGGCGACAATCGCCTAAATTACACATTTTGGCAAACAGATTGCCTAAATCAACACATTTTGGCTAAAAGCCTTAAAATCAATCATTTTGGCGACAATCGCCCAATTACATCATTTTGGCAAACAGATTGCCTAAATCAACACAATTTGGCTAAAAGCCTTAAAATCAATCATTTCGGCAATAATAAGCCCGAACATCAATTTTGGCAATAATAAGCCCAAATATCAATTTTGGCGACAAATCGCCCGACAACCGTTTTTTTGGCACAAATGCCTTAAAACCAACATCTTTGGCAACGAACGCCTAATCGAATCAATCGATCCTTTGGCAAAATGCCTAAACAAACATGCACGAAGCATACACACACTCATGCATTAAGCATACACCTTCAAAGCCCTTCAAAGAAGGCCTACCGAACTACGTTGACTTTGATCTTCCATTCAAACGGAAGTACGTAGGCACGTTCGGGATTTAACCCCGAGTGGCAAGTCGCAATCTTTTAAAATTGGTCCAAATTACATTAATCACCTTGCAAAGCATTCATCTTTGGTTAGTTCATCAGCATGACATAGTCTCGGGATCCACCTCGGGTTCGTAGACCATGCCTTAATCATTGGGTTAATTAATCTAGTAACTAGGTTAATTAAAATTGGAGTCACTTAGGGTTTTTTCCTAGTTTGCCTTAAAATAATTAAACAAGGTGGCGACTCACACATCACGTGCATTTCTTCCTTAGTCACATGCATTCATATGCATTTGATATTTGGGGTAGGGGTTCACAGTTTGGCGACTTCACTGGGGATTTATGTAATCATTTTGCATAAAGCGGACTACGATTGTTGTGTAAACTAACCCGCCCTTCTTTAGGGTATTATTTTACAATGCTTTGTTTTGCAGGGTATCCTAGCACGAATCAAGTGTTCTTTCTTTAAGAATACTTGATGAGGAAATTTGAACTTAATTGAAAAATTTAATTAAGACATTAAAACTTGTTGATTTATTTGCACGATTGAGAATCTTTTTCTCCATTGCATAAAAAATGAACTTCAAATGAATTTCTTCTCTTCTGTTCAAACTTCTGAGTCTGGATAGCAAGTAGCGCTGATCGGCAGGTCTCTTTGATTATGCCGACGGACAGCCAAAGCGTCCTCCCTGTTACCGCAAACCATCTCTAATCCTTTTGGAGGTGGCCCATGAGTATGCGTACCGTTGGACCCACGCGAAACTCTTTGTTTCACATGTGGTTAGGTATATCCATGCTCAAGGTTCAAGGGTCCCTTAATAAGCCAATTCTCTATTTTGTGTCATAGCCTATAGAACCTATCCTTTAGGACTGTATGCACCCGATGATGCTGAATCATTCCATTAAAAATGAATTATGTTGTGATGTTGTGCGCATTCACGCATTCATCCCATACTTCACACAAAAAAAAAAAAAATTTTTCCACTTCAAAGTTGGAAAATCACATTTTGGTCCTCGAGACCTAGAAAATCACATTTTGGTCCCTGAGACCTGAAAAATTACATTTTGGCCACAGAGGCCCAAAAATTCTCAATTTGGCCCCAAAGACCTAAAAATTCCTAATTTGGCCCCAAAGGCCCAAAAAATTCCCAATCTGGCCCCGAAGGCCCAAAAAATTCTCAATTTGGCCACAGAGGCCCGAAAATTCTCAATTTGGCCCCAAAGGCCTAAAAATTCCTAATTTGGCCCCAAAGGCCCAAAAATCCCCATTTTGGCCCCATAAGCCCAAAAATTTCAAATTTGGCCCCAAAGGCCTTAAAATTTCCAATTTGGCCCCTAAGGCCCAAAAATTTTCAATTTGGCCCCAAAGGCCTAAAAATTTTCAATTTGGCCCCAAAGGCCCAAAAATTCTCAATTTGGCCCCGAAGGCCTAAAAATTCTCAATTTGGCCCCAAAGGCCCAAAAATTTCCGATTTGGCCCCAAAGGACTTAAAATTTCCAATTTGGCCCCTAAGGCCCAAAAAATTTCCAAATTGGTCCCAAAGGCCTTAAAATTTGCAATTTGGCCCCTAAGGCCCAAAAAATTTTCAATTTGGCCCCAAAGGCCTAAAAATTCTCAATTTGGCCCCGAAGGCCCAAAAATTTCCAATTTGGCCCCGAAGGCCCAAGAATTCCCAATTTGGCCCCAAAGGCCCAAAAATTTCCAATTCGGCCCCTAAGGCCCAAAAATTTCCAATTTGGCCCCAAAGGCCTTAAAATTTCCAATTTGGCCCCTAAGGCCTAAAAAATTTTCAATTTGGCCCCAAAGGCCTAAAAATTTCCAATTCGGCCCCAAAGGCCCCAAAAATTCCCAATTTGGCCCCTTAAGGCCCAAAAAATTTTTTTCTTTGAGAACTAGGGGCCTTTCGAAAAGTCGAGATGTCCAGCCCTAAGCACTCTACCTTACATACCACATCCCATTGGGTCCTATCCTGGGTGTCCTAGCATACCAATATTAGTCTACACTATCTCACATACCTTATGAAAACACCTTGTATAGGATAGTCTAAATCGTTTTGATTATGTCCTTTCACAGGTACCCCTCCAAAGACCACCTGTACCCGAAACACCAACTGAGCTCTCACCTCGACTGCACCAATGGCATCACTGTCTGACATCCGAACCCTCATGGAACAATTGGAAGCCAGAATGCAGGCTAGAATGAATGAGGCATTGGCTGCCCAAAGGACTGCCCTGATAGCTGAATTAGGTAGTGGTAATGAAAATGGGGTTTCAGTTGGGGGAAGTGGTCCTGTTGCCTCCAATCAAGGACCTGGTGCTGAACCGACGAACCCTACCCTTAACCTGGATGACATGCCCTCCAGAATTGCTTCTGAGCTGGAAGCTCAGAAAATGAGAGAAAAACTTAAACTCCTGGAAAGGTCAATCACTGCCCTTAAGACACACAAGGAAGTGGTGGACATGGACTCTTTGTCCTTGTTCCCTGAAGCAAGACTGCCAACAAAATTCAAAATGCCCAACATGGATAAGTTTGACGGAACCACTTGTCCCAAAACGCACCTGAAAGTGTATGTGGGTGCCCTCAACCCGTTTGGTCTGAATAGTGAGCTCCTTGCTCAGTTGTTTCAGCAATCTTTGACTGGTGCTGCATTAAGATGGTTTGTAAGCTTGGATCGTTCCAAAATGAAGAATTGGGAGGACATATGCAATGCTTTCAACACGCAGTACCATTATAATATCGAAGTGGATGTTACCCGGAGGGAGCTGGAAACCACTAAACAAAAGAACAATGAGCCCTTCTCCTCGTTCCTTTCGAGGTGGAGAGCCAAAGCTGCTCAAATGATCAACCGACCCTCTGAACAGGAACAAGTTGACATAATAATCAAGAATTTACTGCCTGTCTACCAGTCACAGCTTCAAACACAGTACTTGCCTACGTTCCAATCGCTCATTGCGACTGCAACTAAGGTGGAAGACTTAATCCAGTTGGGTCAACTCAAAGAAGACTCATACAAGAAGCAGAATCATGCTGGGTCCAGTGAGACAAATGAAATAGCCAGTATAATCCCCACGAATCCTTTACGTGTTGGGAATTTGGGAAGCAATCAGCCAAGGAGGCAATATATTGATCTCGGCATGCCAATCCTTTTGGTGTTCCGAGAAGCGGTGAAAGCAAATTTACTGAAGCCCTTAGAAACAAGGCCATTACCAAACCCCCTGCCCCAGAATTTCAAAGCCAATGAATACTGTGAGTACCATCAAGGACATGGGCATAAGACCGAATCATGCTGGACTTTGAAAAACCGTCTACAAGACCTGGTTGACAATGGGTCCATCATCCCCAAGAGCAAGCTGAACATCAACCAATCCCTTGCCTAACCATGAGATTAATGCGAAAAAAAATTTTGCTGAACAAGAATTGTTCGATCCTTTCGAACTTCTCTTAGAAATGAATGAAGTTTGTGTTTGAGAAGATTGATATCAAACCTCCAACCGAACAAAGGAATTGTTCAAGACCAACAACAACATGTCTGATCGATTGAAGCATCAAGAAGAACAAAGTCACTACAGTCAATCCAATCCTAGTCCATCACAGAGTCTATTAGGGTCTAGTTTTTTCTTTTCATTTTCATTTCCATTCAAGTTTTCATTTGTAAATCTAAGTGTCTTTTGTACACAATTTTTGTCTTATCAATAAAAAGGGATCAGTTTACGTTCCAATCATGTTTATACTCTTTCCCTATCCTTTCCTGTGAAAGCAAAAAAAAAAACAAATAAATAAAAATAAAATAAAATAAAAAAATTAAAAAAAAATGATGACAAAAAAGATAATAAAAAATTGGCAAAGAAAAATGCATTCATTTGCTCTGCATCAATCAAAGCTGGGGGCATTCTAAGAAGCACCATCAAAGGGGAAGTTTTGAAGGGTAATCATAGAAAGGATCCAGCAAAGGGTACACAAGACTTCAAACAGTACCGAGGCAAAGCCGATTGAAGGGGTTAGGACCAGAATGGTTTCTCCGAAAACCCAGGAATGGAAGATGCTCCGACAGAGAGGTGTCTGAATTTTGAGTTTAAAAGCGACAGAATAAAGAAGTTATGCTTGGAATAGGGTTGGGTCTGCACGAAGTCGCAATGCTATCCATACACTACTCAAGTCATCTCAGAATCAAGTTGCCTCAAAATTCTTTATGGAGAGGCTGCTTCTAAACAAGCAAAAGAAAAAAAAGGGTCAAAAGGAACCTCTGTACAAAAGAAAGAAATCAAGGACAAAGCTACAGGAAATCAAGTTGTCAAAAAAAAACGGGTCAACTGCAAGCTCTCCGTTAAATTCAAGCCCATCAAGGGTAGATGACAAATCATTTCAGCCATAAGGACAAAGACCAAGCGGCTGCTCACATTTTAAAAAAGCAAGTGAAAAGAAGCAGTCATTTCCACAAATTGGATGACAACAAACACCTTGAAAATCAAGCACCAAAAATGGCACAAATACAAATGTCCTTATAAACAAGGATCATTTCTCAAAACAAGGAAAAGGAAGAGTCTCCTCAAAATTCCTTATGGAGAGGAGAACCATTGAGGAAATAAGTTTCAAATTCAGAGGAAGATGAAGTTCAAGAAAATGAATCGAATTAACCTCAAGAATTCAAACATGGCGAAGCCACAAACTCAAAGCATAAAAGCTTCTTCAACACTCAAGCCACTCAGGTTACCACCACAATGTGGGTATTCAAAACTCTTTGTGATGAATACAAGTCATATTTCAGTCAACCAGTGGTAAAACCACAACAACAACAAATTCAAATTCGCCTAGGGTCATCACTATCATACGAGCTCGAGTCAATAAGTTGATTCAACCTCATCCAATCGGGAAATGAATCCCGTAAAGACATTCAGTCGGGAATGAATCCCGTAAAGACATCAAATCGGGAATGAATCCCGTAAAGACATCAAGCCGGGAAGAAATCCCGCAAAGACATCAAGCCGGGAAGAAGTCCCGCGAAGAAATCAAGTCAGGAATAAATTTTGCATCAACATCAAGTCGGGAAGGAATCCCACAAAGACATCAAGACGGGAAGGAATCCTGCGAAGAAATCAAAACAGAAATGAATTCTGCATCGACATCCAACCAGGAAGGAATCCTGCAAAGACGTCAAGCCGGGAAGGGATCCTGTGAAGAAATCAAAACAGAAATGAATTCTGCATCAACATCAAGCCGGGAAGGAATCCCGCAAAGACATCAAGCTGGGAAGGAATCCTGCGAAGAAATCAAGACAGAAATGAATTCTGCATCAACATCAAGTCGGGAAGGAATCCTGCAAAAATTTCCAGCCGGGAAGGAATCCCGCAAAGACATCAAGCCGGGAAGAAATCCCGCGAAGAAATCAAGTCGGAAATGAATTCCGCACCAGCCGAGCACGAAGTTCGCATCCCAGAAGGAACTACGAAAGACCTGATTCTCCCCATCCCCCGAAGAGTTCTTGGAGATACGTAGGCAGCCACAAAGGCGCGGTCACAAACATAAGTGTGCATCATAAAAAGCATTTTCTCTTTGCCAATAAAAAAATATAATAATAAAAATAATAAAAAAGAGAGAAGAAAAGAAAAATAAAAGCTGGAGTTGAAAACCCGAAAGGGCGGCTTCAGGCAAGAATTGAGCCCGTTAGGCTAAAAACCCGAGAGGGCGATCTAGCCAAAAGTTAGGGCAAAGAGCCTGCTAGAGTCGAAAACCCGAAAGGGTGGCTACTAGGCAAAAGTTAAGGCCAAAAAAAAAAAAAAAAAAAAGTGCTTTCATGAATTCTTTTAGAGAGTCCATTTTTGTAGGATAAACAGCAAAATTCACTACAAGAAAAATTTGAGTCTCTAAATCGAGTCTCCAATGAGTCTCTAAAATCGAGTCTCCATCACCAGTGGTCATTCCACAACGAGTCACAAAAATCGAGTCATTCTCAAAAGTTCATTTTGAAAGCGTCACTCTTTGAGTCATTCCTCAAAAAAAAAAAAAAAAAAAAAAGAGAGAGATTCAATCCCCGGGGTTTCCAAAATAGCCCTAAAAAATGTCAAACATAATCGTTGAGAGGTAATTCTTTAATACCTTGTCGCCACTCGGACCATCGTTTCTTCGATCCTTTCAGACAAGCGATGTCATCCACATTGTCTGTTTCCTAGAGTCATATAAGTGGCTTTGTTCTCTTTGATTCCTCAATCGATTGGACAAGTACAACCCCAATGTTTTGAAGTATTCCATGGTCAGCACCATTCTGGGGGCAAGAAGTGATAAGAACCTTCACCATTCTCCCATCACAGAAGTAATCACGGAATTTTGTCTTTCATTAAGAAGAAATTCCATTTCAGCTAATAAGGGCATTAATTCTCTCAAGCAGAGGGCAAAATCCTCCAAGACCGATTCAGGGGCAAGTGTTATAGAAAAAAAAACATACACAACCCAGGGTGAAACCCAACCATCGTCAATCTCTTTTACGCAAGCCCAGGGTAGAACCCGGTTAATGGTTAACTTTTTTTACATAAAACCTAGGGTGAAACCCTAACCAATAGACAACCATTTTTTCATCCAAAACCAAGCCATTTGATCATTTCGACTTTAGGTGGACCCTTGGTTCTCAAAAATAAAACAAAACTCTTTTCAAGCCCTCATTAAGAGGCAAAACATCTTTTCAAGTCCTCTAAGAGGCAAAATCTCTTTTCAAGCCCTCATTAAGAGGCAAAACATCTTTTTAAGTCCTCTAAGAGGCAAAATCACTTTTTAAGCCCTCATTAAGAAGCAAAACATCTTTTCAACTCCTCTAAGAGGCAAAATCTCTTTTAAAGCCCTCATTAAGAGGCAAAACATCTTTTCAAATCCTCTAAGAGGCAAAATCTCTTTTCAAGTCCTCTAAGAGGCCAAACTTCTTTTTTAAGTCCTCAAAAAAAAAAAAAAAAAAACATCTTTAAGTTACAAACATATATCCATGCATTTGATCATTTCATTTCAAAAAAAAAAAAAAAAAAAAAACAGCGGCGAGTTTTCCTCCTCTGCCCATCCTCAAAATTTGCTCCTTCAGACAGCCACTGGCTCTCATAAATCATTTTTATGATAGCCAGTGGGGGGCAACTGTGAATACTCAAATTTTGAGGCTCAAAAAGCCAGTTTTCCCAGACTGCAAACAGTCTGGCCTGCAACAGTGCCATGCTAATTAGTTTGACTTTGCTACAGTAACTTTGACTTACATGGCTCAAAGAGCCAATTTTGCCGGATTGTAAACAGTCCGGCCGGACCGGAGGCCATTTTGGAAACTCACCGAAAGTATGCCAATATGGTACTTAAAACGTCCGGAATGTCGCAACGATCACGGAACAGGTCCCGGAATATTTTTCGGAGACCCGGAACTCCCGAAAACTCCTCCGGAGTAAAAAAGCTCAAGTAACCGTGGCACCCGCCGCCGGACCTCCGGCGGCCCCTGCCGCCGGCGGCACCTGCCGCCGGCGACCCTTTTTTTTGCCTATAAAAGGCCACTTACCTCTTCAATTTTGACACCTCTGTCTGTGTTGACGGACGATCTTTCTCCCTCCCACGCTCCTTGCGATTTCTTTACCGCTTTTTGCATTTAATTTAATTTTTATTGCATTTTTGTTGTGATATTTGAACACTAAAATTAAACAAATTAAAATTAATTAATTCCCAAGCGATGAGCTTAATCTGGAGTTAAGAAGCGGTTTCCGATTAAATCAGGTACGTAAACGAAACTCTGCCTATTTAATTTTAGCACTTCATGCATGCTTCCCTTCTACTCCTAATAATTCTACAACTGCATAAATGCATCCATGTCCTCATTAGGCAAACAAATTGCCTCAAGTAAATGAATTTAAGCTAAATGCCCGGTTAATTAATAATCGTGGTAATAAGCTTAAATCCGACAATTTTGGCTAAAGAGCCTAGTTAATTAATAACTACGGTTCAACTGCCTTATTTTCAACAAATCCGGCTTAAGTCCAATTAATCAATAATTGTGGCTAAAAGCCTTAATCAATCACGTTTCGACAATAAATTGTGATTAAGCTCGAACGCCCGATTAATTAATAATCGTGGCATTAAAGCCTAAATCACATCATTTTGGCAAACAAATTGCCTAAATCAACTCATTTCGGCCAAAGGCCCTAAAATCAACCATTTTGGCGACAATCGCCTAAATTACACATTTTGGCAAACAGATTGCCTAAATCAACACATTTTGGCTAAAAGCCTTAAAATCAATCATTTTGGCGACAATCGCCTAAATTACACATTTTGGCAAACAGATTGCCTGAATCAACACATTTTGGCTAAAAGCCTTAAAATCAATCATTTTGGCGATAATCGCCTAAATTACACATTTTAGCAAACGAATTGCTTAAATCAACACTTTTTGGCCAAAGGCCTTAAAATCAATCATTTTGGCGACAATCGCCCAATCACATCATTTTGGCAAGCAAATTACCTAAATCAACTCATTTCGGCTAAAAGCCTTAAAATCAACCATTTTGGCGACAATCGCCTAAATTACACATTTTGGCAAACAGATTGCCTAAATCAACACATTTTGGCTAAAAGCCTTAAAATCAATCATTTTGGCGACAATCGCCTAAATTACACATTTTGGCAAACAGATTGCCTAAATCAACACATTTTGGCTAAAAGCCTTAAAATCAATCATTTTGGCGACAATCGCCTAAATTACACATTTTAGCAAACGAATTGCTTAAATCAACACTTTTTGGCCAAAGGCCTTAAAATCAATCATTTTGGCGACAATCGCCTAAATTACACATTTTGGCAAACAGATTGCCTAAATCAACACATTTTGGCTAAAAGCCTTAAAATCAATCATTTTGGCGACAATCGCCCAATTACATCATTTTGGCAAACAGATTGCCTAAATCAACACATTTTGGCTAAAAGCCTTAAAATCAATCATTTCGGCAATAATAAGCCCGAACATCAATTTTGGCAATAATAAGCCCAAATATCAATTTTGGCGACAAATCGCCCGACAACCGTTTTTTTGGCACAAATGCCTTAAAACCAACATCTTTGGCAACGAACGCCTAATCGAATCAATCGATCCTTTGGCAAAATGCCTAAACAAACATGCACGAAGCATACACACACTCATGCATTAAGCATACACCTTCAAAGCCCTTCAAAGAAGGCCTACCGAACTACGTTGACTTTGATCTTCCATTCAAACGGAAGTACGTAGGCACGTTCGGGATTTAACCCCGAGTGGCAAGTCGCAATCATTTAAAATTGGTCCAAATTACATTAATCACCTTGCAAAGCATTCATCTTTGGTTAGTTCATCAGCATGACATAGTCTCGGGATCCACCTCGGGTTCGTAGACCATGCCTTAATCATTGGGTTAATTAATCTAGTAACTAGGTTAATTAAAATTGGAGTCACTTAGGGTTTTTTCCTAGTTTGCCCTAAAATAATTAAACAAGGTGGCGACTCACACATCACGTGCATTTCTTCCTTAGTCACATGCATTCATATGCATTTGATATTTGGGGTAGGGGTTCACACAAACGCCTAATCAAATCAATCAATTCTTTGGCAAAATGCCTAAACAAACTGCACGAAGCATACACACACTCATGCATTAAGCATACCCACTCAAAGCCCTTTAAAAAAGGCCTATCGAACTACGTCGACTTTGATCTTCCATTCAAACGAAAGTACGTAGGCACGTTTGGGATTTAACCCTGAGCGGCAAGTCGAAATCACTTAAGCATTTCATTGGTCCAATTACATCAATCACCTTGCAAAGCATTCATTCATTAGTTAGTTCATCAACATGACATGGTCTCGGGATCCACCTCGGGTTCGCAAACTATGCCTTAGACATTGGGATAATTAATCCAGTAATTAGGTTAATTAAAATTGGAGTCAACTTAGGATTTTTTCCTAGTTTACCCTAAAATAATTAAACAAGGTGGCGACTCACACATTCACGTGCATTTCTACCCTTAGTCATATTCATTATATGCCAAATATTTGGGGAAGGGGTTCACAGTATGAAGCTTGGGAAAGATTCAAGGATTTGTTGAGAAAGTGCCCACATCACAGTTTGCCTAAATGGTTACAGGTACAAACTTTCTATGTTGCATTATCTCCTAGTACTAAAATCACATTAGATGCAGCTGCAGGAGGATCCTTTGAAAAGAAGGGAATTGATGAGGCATATGAATTGATAGAGGAGATGGCAAGCAATAGCCATTATCAAAACAATACCGAAAGGAAGAGAACTGCAGGAGTCTATGAAATAGATGCTATCACAGCACTTAATGCCAAGGTAGATAACATGGTAAGAAAACTGGACCTGTTAACTACTAATCCTGTGAATTCTATTATACAAGTTTGTGGCAGGTGTAATGGACAACATGGGATTGGAGAATGCATGATAGACTCTTTGAATCCATAAACCTTGGAGCAAGTAAACTATGTGATGAATCAATGAAGGAGGAATTACCCATACTCCAACTCATATGATAATAGATTGAGGAACCATCCTAATCTGTCCTATGGGAATCCTAACAATGCCTTGAATGCACCACCAGGTTTCATTCCTCAAGAGAAGAAATCTCATGATGACCTCCTCATTGCCCTTTCTAAATCACACATGGATTTCATGAATGAAACTAGAGAAAACCATAAAATCCAGCAGGCAGCGATAAGAAATCTGGAGATTCAGCTAGGATAATTTGCAAATATGATGGCATCTCAACCTCAAGGTACGTTACCTAGCAATACTGAAAAGAATCCTAAAGAGCAAGTGCAGGCTATCACCTTGAGAAGCGGCAAACAGTTAGAAGAACCACCAAAGAAAGAAAAGAAAGTGGAAGAACAGCCAAAGGTTCCCATCATTGACCTAGAAGAACAA
Source organism: Jatropha curcas (assembly GCF_041381405.1). Lineage (NCBI taxonomy): Eukaryota > Viridiplantae > Streptophyta > Magnoliopsida > Malpighiales > Euphorbiaceae > Jatropha > Jatropha curcas. The sequence continues at coordinate 19,918,340 of NC_143154.1, forward strand.
GAGAAAGTAAAACCTTATGTTCCACCTGTCCCCTTTCCACAAAGGTTAAAGAAAGCACAAGATGACAAGAGCTTCCTAAAATTTCTGGATGTATTCAAAAAACTTCAAATCAACATTCCTTTTGCTGAAGCTCTTGCTCAAATGCCTAGCTATGCGAAATTCCTAAAAGATATCCTGAGTAAGAAACGAAAAATCGATGATCAAGGAACGGTAATGTTAATTGAGGAATGCAGTGCAATAATCCAAAACAAATTGCCTCCGAAGTTAAAGGATCCAGGAAGTTTTTCTATCCCTTGCAATATTGGTAATCTTAATTTCGAAAAAGCTTTGGCAGATTTAGGTGCTAGCATTAATCTCATGTCTTATGAAGTTTTTAAGATGCTAGGCATGGAAGAGCTCAAACCAACAAGGATGTCTCTACAATTAGCGGATCGATCAATCAAATATCCTAGAGGAATTGTGGAAGATGTGCTTGTAAAGGTAGGAATATTCATCTTTCCTGTTGATTTTGTTATTCTTGATATTGATGAAGACAGGGAAGGATCTTTAATCCTTGGGAGGCCTTTTCTTGTAACTGCGAGAGCATTAATTGATGTTTATGAAGGTAAATTAACTTTAAGGGTTGGATAGGAAGAAATTGTTTTTGATGTTCTTAATTCATGTAAACTTCCTATGGACTATGGTGATTGCTTTCGCATTGATGTTGTTGATGAATGTGTGGAAAATACTTTGAATACTAAAGATGACATTAATGAATCAAACATCATGAATAAGAAAGAAAGTGAACCTCCAAAATAAGAACTGAAACAACTTCCACCTCATTTAAAACATGCATTCTTAAGTGAGAATCATTCTATTCCTGTTATTATTTCTTCTCACTTAACGCTTGATCAAGAGGAAAGGTTGTTGCAGGTTCTTCGAAAGCGCAAGAAAGCACTAGGTGGTCAATTTCAGACCTACAAGGAATAAGCCCGAGTATATGTATGCATAAGATCCTGATGGAAGAAGACTACAAACCTTCAATCGAGCATCAAAGGCGATTGAATCCAAATATGAAGGAGGTAGTCAAAGCTGAAATCATAAAACTTCTGGATGCTGGCATTATCTATCCAATTTTCGATAGTAGTTGGGTGAGTCCTGTCCAAGTTGATCCAAAGAAGGGAGGTATGACTGTGATCTCTAATGAAAACAATGAATTAATTCATACAAGAACAGTCACAGGTTGGCGTGTGTGCATAGATTATAGGAAATTGAACAAAGCAACACACAAGGACCACTTTCCCCTACCCTTTATTGATCAAATGCTTGAAAGACTTGCAGGTTATCCATTTTATTGTTTCTTGGATGGTTATTCAGGATACTTTCAAATACCTATTGCTCCTGAAGATCAAGAGAAAACTACTTTCACTTGTCCTTATGGCACTTTTACCTATAGAAGAATGCCTTTTGGACTATGCAATGCCCCTGCAACCTTTCAAAGATGCATGATGTCCATGTTTTCTGATATGGTAGAGAAATTTATTGAAATATTCATGAATGACTTCTCTGTTTTTGGTTCTTCTTTCGATGCATGTCTTCATAACTTATCCTTAGTAATGCAACGATGCGAGGACACTAACCTTGTTTTGAATTGGGAAAAGTGTCAATTTATAGTTAGTGAAGGAATTGTCTTAGGGCATAAGATCTCTCAAAAAGGGATTGAAGTAGACAAGGCCAAAATCGAGGTAATTGAAAAACTACCTCCTCCTAACTCAGTGAAAGGAATAAGGAGTTTTCTTGGTCATGCAGGATTCTACAGGAGGTTCATCAAAGACTTCTCAAAAATCACAAAACCTCTTTATAATTTATTAGTTAAAGATGTTCCTTTTAATTTTGACAAAGAGTGTTTAAATGCTTTTAACAGGTTAAAGAATGAGTTGATCTCAGCACCTATCATTACGACACCAGATTGGACTCTTCCTTTTGAGCTTATGTGTGATGCTAGTGACCATGCTGTTGGAGCTGTTCTCGGGCAAAGAAAGGAAAAGAAGTTGCACGTCATTTATTATGCCAGTCGCACATTGAATGATGCGCAATTAAATTATGCCACCATTGAGAAAGAACTGCTAGCTATTGTTTTTGCTTTTGACAAATTTAGGGCCTATTTAATTGGAGCCAAAACAATAATTTACACAAATCACTCAGCTATCAAATATTTGCTAGAAAAGAAAGATGCAAAACCGAGACTAATTCGTTGGGTGCTTTTATTGCAGGAATTTGATCTGGAAATTCACGACAAAAAGGGAACCGAAAATCTTGTGGCTGACCACCTTTCCCGGCTAGAATTGGGGGAAGAAGATACAACAGAGTTACAAATCAATGAAAACTTCCCCCATGTGCAACTTCTACTGTTGGCAAATACACAAGCCCCCTGGTATGCTGATATAGTTAATTACCTTGTTTGCAAAATACCTCCTCCTAACTTTTCTTATCAACAAAAGAAAAAGTTCTTCCATGATATCAAATACTACTATTGGGAGGAGCCCTTTTTGTTCAAATATTGTAGTGATCAGCTATTCCGGCGATGTATACCGGAAGCAGAAATGGAAAGTGTCCTTAAATTTTGCCATTCAATGGAATGTGGAGGACATTTCAGAGCAAGCAACACAACAGCGCGTATATTGGAAAGCGGTTTGTATTGGCCTAATCTATTTAAAGATGCTTTTAACTATGTTCATCTTTGTGATCGTTGTCAAGGTTAGGTAACATTTCGAAGAGACATGAGATGCCCCTAAATAGCATCCTTGAAGTCGAAATCTTCGATGTTTGGGGTATGGACTTCATGGGACCTTTTCCACCATCATACTCCAACCAATACATTCTAGTGGTGGTGGACTATGTATCAAAGTGGGCAGAAGCTGTTGCTCTTCCAAACAATGATGCCAAGAGTGTAATGAATTTTATCAAGAAGTATATTTTTACACATCATGGCACTCCTAGGGCGATAATCACGGACGGAGGTAAGCACTTTTGCAATAAATATTTAGATTCCCTTCTTGCAAAATATGGTGTTACTCATCATGTAGGCACTCCATATCATGCTCAAACAAGTGGACAAGTAGAAGTTACCAATAGAGAAATCAAGAAGATCCTAGAGACCACTATTGGACAATCAAGGAAGGACTGGTCCAAGAAGCTAGACGATGCTCTATGGGCTTACAGAATTGCATTCAAGACACCAATCGGTATGTCTCCATATCGCATGGTTTACGGTAAGGCCTGTCATCTTCCTGTTGAATTAGAGCATAAGGCATTTTGGGCAATTCAATTTCTTAACTTCAATGCAAAGAGGCTGGTCAAAAATGGTTGCTACAATTGAATATGATGGGTGAAATGCGCCTCCATGCTTATGAGAGTGCCAAAATATATAAGGATCGCAACTAACAATGGCACGATAAGCATATTATAATGAGGAATCTAAAAGTAGGCCAACAGGTATTGCTCTATAACTCTAGACTCCGTCTCTTTCCTGGTAAATTGCGCTCCAGATGGTCTGGTCCATTCACAATTAAAGAGATTTTTCCACATGGGGCCATTGAAATAGTGGATGGTAAGTCTAATCGAAGTTTCAAAGTTAATGCTTAACGTTTGAAAGTTTATCAAAATGACAACTTTGATCCTGTAAAGAATATCATCAGTCTCATCTGACCTAAACTAGGTTGAGTGCGTCGAGCTTAAACGACGTTAAACAAAAGTGCTTGTGGGAGACAACCCATGTTATTTTTTTTAATTTTTGTTTTCATTTTATTTCTATTATTTATGTTATAAAATTTCCCAAATTTTCGCCATAATTGTTCTTTTGCTTTAGTCAAAATTTTTCAGGGTCAAGTAAAAATCCACAGGTCAGCATGCCCTGGCCGTGCTAAATGGCATGCCAGTGCCATGATTTGACAACTAAGCACGCCTAAACCATGTCCCACAACACACCCGTGTGCCATAAAGGCAAATTTTGCTTTGAGAGTCAGAGACAAGCATGCTTAGACCGTGTCCCTCAGCATGCCCGTGCGTCAAGAAAGGAGAAAACTACTCTGAGAGTGAGAGGCGAGCACGCCCTGACCGTGCGCCACGGCACGCCCGTGCATCACGAAAGGAGAAAAATCACTTTGAGAGTCAGAGGCAAGCACGCCCCAGGTGTGTCCAGTAGCACGCCCGTGCCAAGTACGCTCCATTTTTTTTCTCTTGCAGGACAGAAGCAAGCACGCACCAGGCGTGTCCAGTAGCACGCCCGTGCCCGAACAGTCTCTAAGCAAGATTAGCGCGCACGGTCTGGCCGTGCCAAGTAGCACGCCCGTGCCACGACCAGACGTGCGCATCAAATGGCACCTCCATTTAAAGAGCACATCCTAACCACCCCTCACTTCCCTCTCGCACGCCCTAGCCGTCAACCTCTCTTCTCCAAATTTTCTCTCTTTTTCTCCCTTTTCTCTCAAATCAAACACAATACACACCAAATTTTCATACCATCCTCCTCCATCATGCCTCCTCGATACAAGTGTAGCAGACCCGCTTCCTCGGTTGCCGTTAGAAAATGGCCAATCGCATGATCCTCCATCGCTCCTTCACTGGGTCCACCTCCTTCGACGGCTGCTCCTCCTCCATTTGAGATCGCTTCACCTGAGCAACAAGAGAGGTACAATAAAGTATCCCTTCGCTCTATTTTACCCAATAGATTCATTAATGAAAATGCCTTAGCGCAAGTGGGTCTTCGAGATGCTGTGCTAGAACCACTTAGGCGTATAGGATGGGGACAGTTTCTTGAGATGAAGGATTTAGTTTATGCGCCTTTAACTTCAGAATTTTTGAGTTCTTATTCCTCTTTCATTCGATTTTTGCCTACCTCTCCCTAAGCAAAATTCGCTTTAGGCTTCTTGGTAGAACTTTTGATTTATCTATGAATGAAGTTAGCCATATTTTTGGATTCCCCACGGAAAACGCTCAAATCCAAATATCTAAGGATTTTCATGACCATAATACAAGGCAAGACTTGACCGGTGAAATTAATTACAACCCTAGGTATTCAAAGGCATCCAAACTAAGAAGTCCTACCCTAAGGTACATTCACAAATTCTTGTCTAACACTATTTTTGGAAGGAGTGAAAGTGATGGAGTTTTGTGATGGGGTGTTTTGTGACCCGCATGGCTGCGTACTTACGAGTCTGGAACCCGACTAGACCAATCTATGATAGTGTTGGAGGGGGAAAGGTACCAGATTAGATTTGGATGTCATGATCAACAAGAAATTGATTGAAAAGGTCGGAGATGCTTATCGGGTAGTAGGTGCTCGAGAGGACAGTTCTGACGATGAGGAGGCCGAGGCCGCAGGTGGTGCTGACATGGAGGAGGATAATCCGCCTCCTTTTGGTTCTTCTTTTGGTGCAGGTACTTCCGATGTTGGTCCATCCTTTCAAGGACCGTCAAGCATGTCCAATGACGAAGTCCTTGCAAGGATGATGTCCCGAATGGACATATTTGACACACGCCTTAACGGGATGGAATCTATGATTGCAGACAGATTCCAATCCATCGAGATTATGCACGGGAGCCTCGACTCTCGAATGGATACACTGCAAGGCCAACTCCAGACTGTTATCCAGCTTTTACAGCCGCATCCACCTCCACCATCGGAGCCTTGATGGATTTTGATTCTTCATTTGCTTCATATTTTGATTTTTGTTCTCATACATTGTTTGTTTTGTGTTGAATTTTTATTTTTCTTTTAATTTTCATTTGACTATTATATCTTTAGTAGCTTTTTCTCTTAATGTTTATTTTGATCTTTTAGCTATGACATGTTCCAGCACCCAGCTCTATTGTATTTTTCAATACAATTTTGGTAATGTTTACTCCACTTTCTTATTTCTTTTCTTCTTATAATGCAATAAGTTTGGGGAAATCAGTTTATTTTGTACACATTGGGGACAATGTGTTTGATTAAATTGGGGGAAGGAAATTTTCTTCTGATAATGTAATAAGTTTGGGGAAATCAGTTTATTTTGTACACATTGAGGACAATGTGTTTGATTAAATTGGGGGAAGGAAATTTTAGCTAAAATTTTATTTTTTCTTAACATGGTTGGAATGATTATAAGCAGGCTTGAGGTTGTCACGAATTAGTGATATGTGATGAATTTAGTTGATTTTCTATTCTAGTATAATTAAGCTCTAAATTTGAAATTTTTGACTTAAACATGATTCATTGATTTAACTATTTGTTTCTAAGATTATAAACACTAATTTTTATGAAATTCATGATATATAGGCATGTTTTAATCTAAAGTTATTTAACCTTGGCATTCCTAGAACAAATTAGAATTCCCTTTGAGGCAAAATTTTAAATGCTTACATTTAAGAAGAGATGATTTAGGCATTCTTTGTTGAACTTCATATTTAGCCTAGGCCACCTAAGTTAAAAATATGACTTTTGCAACCAATTTTGAAGCCTATAAAATTTTCTTGTTCACCCTTATTAAACCTAGCCATTAAACCAATTTCAATTCTTACCCTGAGTGCAATAATGTATAATTGAAGGATTTGACTTTTATTAAAACATAGCGACAAAAGGGAGAAAATTTCATTGACACTAGCAAGTGTACCAAGTAAGAAAAATCAAAAGAGAAACACCCTATAAAAAAAGCAATCAATCAAAGAATTCAAGTTTGGGGAATTTAAGTGCAAGGAAGAAATTAGCAAAATATTACAGAAAGATCTTGCCAAAATATCTCTAGTCACAAGCTAGTAAAGAATTTCAAGACAGGAACTCCCTTAAAACGAATAGTTTGGATAGAATGAAAATCTAGATATTATACATTCTTTTGTACTCTTTGTCTATCATTTATCCTCTTTCTTTGATTAGCTAAAATTATACCCCGAAAACCCCATTACAACCCAAAATAAAGACCTTTTGATCTTTTAAAATCGTATGCATTTCAATTGTGGAGAAGGGATGACTAATTTTTGCATATGGGAATGCTGAGTTTAAAACTATAAAAAATCTTTTTTAAAAAGGTTAAATAATTTTTGTAGATTATTCATAACCTATTTATCATAAGTTAAATATTTATTAGTGTTAAAAATCCTTTTAACTTATGTTTAAATCAAGGAATGTGTTCTATAAAAAAAAAATTGAATATTTGCTTAAATATGATTAGCATGGAAAAACAATTGATTTATTCACATATTAACAATTGTGACATCTTTTTGAGTTTATGAATGATTATCACCAACCATAGCAAGCTAGTTTTGTCAGATTATTTTGTTTTCTTACTTTTAGTTTTGTTGCTTGAGGACAAGCAATGGTTTAAGTTTGAGGAATTTTGATAGGTGTCACAATTGTAGTATTTTTAGTATAGTTTTCATTTAGAATTTTAGTAAAATTTATCACTTTAATTTATTTTTACTTCGTTTTAATTATAATTTTGTTTAAAAGCTTCCTTGGATCATAATCCACTTGATCTGAAAGAAAATTTCAGGTTTTGGCATAGAAAAGAGCATTACAAAGCTAAATACTCAGGCTCGAGCATGCCCAGCCCGTGCACTTTAGCACGCCTGAGCTAAAAGCTAAAGAAAAATCAAGTGGAGAGTCAGGGGATAGCACGGCTAGCCTGTGCTAAATGGCACGCTCGTGCCCAAAAGAACATCAGGGCGTGTTTGCCTAGCACGCCCATGATAAAATCCATCTTGGAAGGACAGAGCCTAGCATGCCTTGGCCACGCTAGGACGCACGCCCGTGCCACAAAGACTACTCAACCATTCATAGTTCCAGACTTTAGCACGCCCAAGCCGTGATAGATAGCACGCCCGTGCTACGAAGGCAGAGCTGTCTTGAACTAAAAACGCAAGCCAATCTTTTTCTCACATAGGCCCGCCTTGGATACTTTCCTAAACATGCTAAACAAGATCTAAACCTATTTAGGAAGAGAAAGGAGTCCTAAATAAGAAGAAATCTAAAGCCTAAACAGTCATGATCTCCTAAAGAAGATTTTGTATCTAATTAGGATTCTATTTCCTAAACAGAGTCAGATTCTACTGCAGAAGGTCTATATAAAGAGGGGAGCTATTCATTGTATGAGATATATCTCGAATTCTAGTGTTTTACTACATAGTTCTCTCTTTTTAAAAAGATTTCAAGCGTCCAAGATTTGTGCGAAGATTCAAGGAAGCCATCCACGATAGCTGTTGTCTAGTTTTTATTTCTAAACTCTTAATCTTGTCTTTCTTTTCATTATTCGTTATTGATTATGAAGTTTTATTCACGTATTACTGAGTTTTATTTAATTACTATGTCGAGCTAAACTCTCATACTAGGGATTTGATGTAGCTTAATTCGATTCCAATTTATAATTTTAGATTTGCTTTTCCTTGTTCTTGCTATAATCTATTATTGAACTTAAAGCTTCCAGGCAGAGTTTATCCCCTGGACTGATTTATTTCATTAATCACTATCGGAAGAAGGGTTTTTGATATGAAAAAGATAATAAATTACATGAGAATAATAACTTGATGCAGAAGCTATATGGTTTGACTCCTGGGGGGTTTTCATAATTTAATGACCTTAGGTTATGAATTCACAAAACAAACCATAAAACTTAATGATTTAATTCATGTTTGATTGTGCTATTGGAAGATAGGTAATTAGATTGGATTAAGATAGCTAACAATACATCGGGAGAGCTTGTTAGTGATTTTAGGGTTGTTTCCCCTACTTGAACAATTAAAATTGATTAACAAACTAATAAAATAAATTGGATAGAGTTAACTTGATGCAGAAGCTATATGGTTTGACTCATGGGGGTTTTTCATAATTTAATGACCTTAGGTTATGAATTCACAAAACAAACCATAAAACTTAATGATTTAATTCATGTTTGATTGCACTATTGGAAGATAGGTAATTAGATTGGATTAGGATAGCTAACAATACATCGGGAGAGCTTGTTAGTGATTTTAGGGTTGTTTTCCCCTACTTGAACAATTAAAATTGATTAACAAACTAATAAAATAAATTGGATAGAGTTAAGTGAAATCAACATCCCTAGTAGTTTTAAATCCTTGATTTCTTTTCATCTAAATTCTGTTGTTTGATTTCTTTCCGTTTTTATTTTAGAATATATTTTTCTGTTATCAAATACCTCTTGTTGTCGTTTAAATAATAGTAGGTTAACATAATTTTGGTACTTGATATACAATCCCTGTGGATACGATACTCTTTCACTCTATATTACTTGTTGCAATTTCATACACTTGCGAAAATCACTGTCACTCTCCGACTAGAAAGGATCATGATCACCACCTACGAATAGTTCTGCAGACCTTGAGAGACCGACAGTTGTATGCCAAGCTCAATAAGTGTGAGTTTTGGTTGACTGAGATTGCTTTCTTAGGGCATGTTGTTTCTGCAGAGGGTATTCGGGTGGACCCGAAGAAGATTGAGGCAGTGCTTGATTGGAAGACACCTACGAATGTCACAAAGATTCACAGTTTCTTAGGTTTGGCTGGATATTACAGGAGGTTTGTCAAGGGGTTTTCTCTTATTGCAGCCCCTTTGACTAGACTTCTCCGTAAGGATGTCCATTTTGAGTGGACTAATAGATGCCAGAGTAGCTTTGAGAAGCTTAAGGCGATGCTTACTGAGGCTCCAGTTTTGACACAGCCAGCTCCAAGCATACCATATGATGTTTATAGTGATGCTTCGTATAATGGTTTGGGTTGTGTGCTTATGCAGGAGGGCAAGGTGATTGCTTATGCTTCCCGACAGCTTAAGCCACATGAGAAGAACTACCCTACCCATGATTTGGAGTTAGCAGCTATTGTGTTTACCTTGAAGATTTGGATACATTATTTGTATGGTGAGAAATGCCACTTGTATACGGATCATAAGAGCCTTAAGTATCTGCTTACGCAGAGAGAGATTAACCTGAGGCAGCGTAGATGGTTAGAGCTACTTAAGGACTATGATTTCACCATTGATTACCACCCGGGCAGAGCTAATGTAGTGGCAGATGCACTCAATAGAAAAGCATTAGTTGCTCTTAGTGCTATGAATGCACACTTATTTGTGACTAGAGATGGTGCTCTTGTAGCAGAGCTTATGGTGAAACCTAGTCTACTGCAGTAGATTAGAGATGCACAACAGGGTGATGGGACTATTGCCTTGTGGAAAGACCTAGTCAGAGAGGGTAAGAAGAAGAGATTTGAGATTAGAGATGACTACTTGTACTTTGGGGATCGGATCTGTGTACCTAAGATCTCAACTTTGAGGAGGAGTATCCTAGAGGAGGCTCACAGTAGTCCGTATTCTATGCACCCAGGTAGTAATAAGATGTGTCAGGATTTAAGAGTGCAGTATTGGTGGCTGGCTATGAAAAGGGACATTGCTGATTTTGTATCGAGATGCTTAACCTGTCAGCAGGTTAAAGCAGAGCATCAGGTCCCATCAGGTTTACTACACCCTATCTCTATTCCGGAGTGGAAATGGGATAGGATTACCATGGATTTTGTGATTGGGTTGCCTACTACACCTAGAAAGAAAGATGCTATTTGGGTCATAGTTGACAGATTGACTAAGTTAGCACATTTTCTTCCAGTTAGGACCAACTATACGATGGAGCAATATGCGGAACTCTACATTGATGAGATTGTGAGATTGCATGGAGTTCCTTCTTCCATTATCTCTGATAGAGACCCGAGATTTACTTCAAGGTTCTGGAAGAAGTTACATGAGGCTTTAGGTGCTAGACTGCATTTTAGTACAGCTTTTCATCCTCAGACAGATGGTCAGTCAGAGCGAGTTATTCAAATTTTAGAGGATATGCTGAGAGCTTGCATCATTGAGTTTGAGGGTAGTTGGGAGAAGTACATCCGACTTGCGGAATTTGCCTACAATAACAGTTATCGGTCGAGCATTCAGATGGCTCCCTTCGAAGCACTATATGGCAGGAGATGTAGGACTCCACTATATTGGTCAGAGTTGAGTGAGGGCAAGATTATAGGTCCAGATTTGATTAGAGACACAGAGGATAAGGTCAGAATTATCAAAGATAGATTGAAAGCAGCTTCAGATCGTTAGAAGTCCTATGCAAACTTGAAGAGGAGGGATATAGAGTATGCAGTGGGTGATAAGGTTTTCCATAAGGTATCTCCGTGGAAGAAGGTATTAAGATTTGGAAGAAAGGGTAAGCTTAGTCCTAGGTTCATTGGTCCATATGAGATCATTGAGCATGTGGGTCCGTTGGCCTATAGACTAGTTTTACCACCAGACCTGGATAGAATACATAATGTCTTCCACGTATCTATGTTGAGGAGGTATCGATCTGACCCATCGCATGTGATATCAATTGAGTCTGTTACCATAGAGCCAGATTTGACTTATCAGGAGGAACCGGTGAGGATACTTGCTAAAGAGATTAAAGAATTAAGGATCAAGAGAATTCCTCTAGTAAAGGTTCTTTGGAAAACTCACAAGACCGAGGAAGCTACATGGGAGAGAGAAGCTGACATGCGATAGCAGCATCCTCAGTTATTTACACCAGGTTAAATTCGAGGACGAATTTCTTTTAAGGGGGGAGAACTGTAACAGTCTGATTTTCTTTTAGTGTCGGTAATAGTGATTTATCGGTCTGTGAATAGTACCATCGGTCCAGGACTTGGTATTATTTTAGTCCGGAAAAATTACTATGCATATTTAATCTTTTATTTACTATTTTTGGAGCATGTTTGCATGATTTAGGCGGGTAGAAAATATTTCATGAATATTATTGGAGAGTTTATGTATTAAATGAATATTATTTCTAGTGCGGTATATTAAGAAATAAATGAGGAATTCTTATAGTGGAATTAATTTAATTAATTGGTGGAGTGAAATCATAAGTAGAAGAGAATTATTTGAGGAATATTTAGAGTCATTGGATGAGATTACTTAGAACTTGATCTTAGCCACACATTTGACATTAAATGAGGAAGTAAAATTTGACTTTTGCACCTTAAAGTCATCACCACCTAAGTAACATTTTCTCTTTCTTCTCTTCTCCTTCTCCTACGCCATTTTCATCTTCTTCCTCTTTCTTCATTTTCTTCATTTTCTTACTTCCAAATTACCACCAAGCTACCTAATTAAACCATGGAATAGTACTTAATTCTTAAGAATTAAGAAGTAGAAGTTGAGATTGGTGAGTAAAAGCAAAGAGAATTAAAGTTACCATTGAAGCAAGTAAGTTGTGGTTTTTGAGTTTTGTGAATTAATAAGTAGAATTCATGGTTTAGACATGTTATTGATGCATTAAATCATGCTCCAACTATTTCTTTTGTCAATTTTTGCTTTTAATGTTGATTTCTCATACTTTGAAGAGGTTGGAGAACCATCCTCAAAAGGTAAAGAGAAAGCCAAGGAGTAAGGCTTTCCAAGCTTATTCAAGCTTGTTAATAAGGTTAGTGCAATCATATTCTCTTTCCCCTTTCACTTATTTAAGTTGTTTTTACATGGTTAGGTTTTTGAATGTATTTTGGAACTTTGTATGTTTTGGTTAAATTGATGAATTTTAATGTTAGATATGTTCTTAAGTGGGATTGGACATCATTTTCGACCCCTTTATACTTCCCATCTTTTTCTGAATTCTTCATCAAAGTTATAGCTCTATTTCTCAGCTTTCCAAAACATATTCTTATGTCTAATTCCAATACTTGTAGCTCAACTTATGATTTAAATACCAAAACTGGTTCTGTTATGGTGTCTTACCTGTATATCCCATTTTGACCACTAAAATGGCAAAACAATGTCTTATGTTCTACATAAAAGTTGTACTTCTACCTCTTATCTTTCCAACCCATCCTCTTGTGTCCAATTTGGAGATACATAACTCAACTTATGGCTGCAACACCCAAACTGACTCTGTTGTGTCGGGCCACATGCATCACTGAATTGAGTGCCCATTTTGACCACTATAATGACAAGATTAGGTTCTGAGTTCTTCATAAAATTTTTTTCCCTGTGTCTTGATACTTTCCTCGTTCTGGATTGGTTTAATTTGAGTGTTTGGTTAAGTAGGAATTCAATAAAAATTGGACTTGGTTCTGCTGAATCAGGTCTGGTCTGTTAGTCTGTGTTCCTAGCTTTGTTTTGTTATCTTCCATATTGATCTGGGCTATGATCCCTTCATAACATTTGTAGAATGTTGTCTTAGTTTTCTAATGAATCTAATTTCATTCAATTTGGGACCCATAACTCAAGTTATGTTTTAAAAACATAGCAAGGGTCAATGTCACTTTTATGCTGGAAATTTTCTATGTTAAGTCATTTTGTTTAAGTATGAGAATTTTTATGAATTACTTAAGTTTAAATTAAGTAATGAAGTGTTTTGATTAAGAATTTAGAGTAAGTAATAAAGTCCTTTGTGAAAGAATGATTTTGATTTGGGCTCTACTATGCATGATTGAAATGTGGTATGATGAGATTGATTTTGTTATGTGAAGCTATGATCATATGCTAGGGTTATCAGCCCTTATAAATAGGCGGACGCGCTTAATTGTGTGATGGGGGTGACGCTTTCATAGGCCACTATTGTGTGATGGGGGTGGCGCTAACATAGGCCACGATCAAATCTGCTTATGTTCATTCTGTAGTAGTACGAGCCTTAACTAAAGAATGAAATTTTATTTTTGCTATAAAAGAATGAAGACATATTTGTATTTATAATCTTCTTATTGCTTTCAAAGTGTTTTAATTAAATTAATGCGATTTTGGTATTTCTATAATTGAGTAATTTAAAGAACTTGCGAGATTTGCCTTGGCTATTCTTGTTATTTTAATTGTTGGTTATTTAGCACCACTGAGTCTTCCACTCAGCGCGTTGATTTTTATCATGCGCAGGTTAGGAGTGGAGGATGTTTTTCAAGACCAGAGGAGTAGCATCAGAGTAGATATAACATTTTGGGTAGGATATTTTGTGAATGGTGATTTTTGGCATGTATATAAAATATTATGTGATGGAGATTGCATATAATAAGTTTATAATTTATTAAGAGTTATTATGAGTTAAGGATGAACATCTTATTATATTTTTGGTGTATGATTATATATTCCTTGAAAAGAATGTGTTTAGAATATTGTGATGGAACCTAAGTATATTGATGGATATTTGAAGTGCTTGTGACATGTTGTGTTGAATTGGAGTTTTGGGGTTTGGAGAAAATTGGAAGTGTGTATATTTTCTTTGTGTGGCAAGTTAATTTTTAGGGGAAACTCTTGCAAAATTTTCGTAGGAATTTCCTTAAATATTATTTTTTTGTAAAAAAAAAAAAATGTTAATTACTTGCCTCCTTATGAAACTCTAACCACTTCTAATTTGTGATCTAGCTTTAATAAGTGACATAAGACGGTGCTCCGGTACCGATTGTGGCATCCGCCGTCTGGTTCTCCGGGATTGGCCGATGGGTGTTACAGTACTGGTTGATCGAAGTGTCTCCAGTTAAAGCCACCCATGTGGCGCATCACTTTTCTCCTTTCACCGTCCGAAGGACAACCTCCCAAAGCCGCCAAGATGGCACACTTCATCCTTCGAAGTTGTGAGTGTCACACAAACCAGTTAAGTATTTTCCTACTTACGTGTCTAATTTACACTTTGATAACATTTTGCTTGAAAAGAAGCATATTATCAAAGTGGGGGCAAACTGTAGATGTAATGCTCCATTTTTCTGTGTCTAAAATAGTAGTTTTCCGGTTTGTGAATAGTACCACCAGTCCAGAAATCGGTATTATTTCGGTCCAAAAAAATTACTATTTATACTTTATATTTTATTTAATATTTTTGGAGTATGTGTACATGATTTTTATGGGTAGAAAGCAAGTAATGAATTTATTTAGAGAATTTAGATAATTAGTGAATAGTGAATTATGGTGTTTTATTAATTAAGGAAATTTGAGGAATTATTTTTATGGAGTGAATTTAAGAATTTTGTGGAGATAAATAATAGTTTGAAGGAATTTAACTGGAGTTAGATTACCACTGACTTAATCTTAGCCACCCAATTATGGTAAAAGACCAAAACACCCTTTAGTTGCTTTATAAAAGTCAACCTTCAATTATTGAGCAACCATTTTTCTTCTTCTTCTTCTTCTTCTCCTTAGGCATCTTCTCCTTCTTCTTCTTCTCCTTGATTTTCTTCAATTCTTACTTACTAAACACATCAAATACACTCCATTAAACCTTAATTAATTAATTAAACTTAGAGAGTGGAGCTTGAGTAGTGATTTTGGGTGATTAATTTCAAGAAATTTGGAGATTCTCTACTTAAGCCAAAGGTTGGGGAAACCTTCTACTAAGGTGAAAGACAAAGTTAAGGCTTAGATAGCTTTAGTCTAAGCTTGCTAAAGCTTGTTTTAAGGTTAGTGTTCATAAAGATATTTACTTTGTTTGATATTTGATTTTGTGAAGTTTATGCTAGTTTGTGAAAATTGGGAATTTGTTATGAAATGATTTGATTGTTGAACTTTGGTTGTATAAACATGCTCTTGGGTGATGTTTGATGAGTATTTAGTATGTGGTAGAAATCTCTACTTTGTATCTTTTGTCTTTCATGTTCTTTTTTTCATGGTTAAAGTAAGCTGAAATTGGATAGATGTGTTGTTGGGTGAGATTAAGAACTATTTTTTTATCCTTTTCATTTTTCATTTATGGTTGAAACACCCAGACTGACTCTGTTATGCCGGGCCACATGCATCTCTGAATTGAGTACCCATTTTGACCACTATAGTGGAAAAATTATATTCTGAGTTCTTCATGAAAGTTGTTACGCTGTATCTTAAGACTTCTCTGGTTTTGGATTGGTTTAATTTGAGCATTTGGATAAGTAGGAATTTGATAAACATTGGACTTGGTTCTGCTGAATCAGGTCTGGACTGTTGGTCTGTGTTCCTAGCTTTTGTTTACCATCTTACGGATTAATCTGGGCTAAGGTCCCTTCATAATATTTGTATCATTTTATCTTAGATTTCTAATGATTTTAGATACCTATAACTCAAGTTATGTCTTAACAAGGTTATTTTAATGCTGAAAATTTTCTATGTCTTGAATCATATGTTTATTTGGATAAAGGTATGTATGAATCATGTGTGATGAAGTTCTCTTGATTATTTGTATGTTTTAGGATTTATTTGACTAAAATAAGACATAGTTTGAAAAGTGTTGTTATGGATATATTTAAATGGATACTAAAGTTATATTGTACATATGTTATGTTTACTAATTTTTCCCATGAATAAATTGTTGGAAATCTTGGGAAAAAGTGTGGAATTGGTTTAGATAATGCATGATGAGGGTTTAAACGGATACCTTGGTGCATAAGAGTTATGTTAGCATGCTTGATTTAAGGAGGAAATTCCTCCTCTTGGCTTTCATTAAGAGGCCGAACCACCCTAGGGTGGTAAGGCTTACTTAATTAATTTTTTATGTTATGCTATATATATAACATAAGTATGATTATTTTGATAAATTTCATATATTTAGAGTTTATGAAGAAAAGGGGTACTTAAAGTGTATGTGCCTTGAATTTTGAATAAGAAAAGTATGATTTTTATATGATAAGAAATTACTTATGATAAATGTCATTATGACTTTAACAAAGTTTTAAAAGAAAATGAGTTTATGAGAAATTTCCTATGTTAAGTAACTATGTTCAAGTATGAAGTTTTCATGAGTTACTTAAGTTCTAAAGTAAGCTTACATTATGATTTCAAGAAGACTAAAGAATAAGACACATTTTATGAGAAGTGTTATGAATTAAGAATTAAAACAAGGATTTTGGGCTCTAATATACTTGGTGTGAATTTGATGCATGATTTGATTTTATTATGTAAGATGATGACGACCTAAGGCCATTATGAATAAGATGGCAACCTAAGGCCACTATGAATAAGTTGGCGACCTAAGGCCAATATGAATAAGCTATGAAAACCTATCTACTTCTCTTTCTCCTAAGTGTATGCGAGCCCTTGAAAAATATTTTTAAGGCAATTAAACGAATGATATTACAATATTTTAGTAAACCTTACTTTGAAAATTAATGATTATGTTATCAAATGAATTTCAAAGCATGATATTTCGGTACATGGTTTTAAAATAAATAGTATGTGTATTGGTATAATAAATGTTCAAGTAATGAATTTATATTATTAATTATAAGTTTATTTGATATTTCTTTTGCTATAAATGTAAATGTATTTTAAATTTTAATGATTCTATAATTGTAAATGATTTTATGAAATTTTTGTTTTAAGTAAGTTGCCATCGCAACTTTGGTAAATATGTGATTTATGAGCATCACTGAGTTTTATACTCAGCGCGTTGATTTTCATCACGCGCAGGTTAAAGACCGTGGTTGCTGCTTGAAGAGCAGGAGAGTAAAATCAAAGCAGAAGAGACTATTTGATAGTAGTAGATTGAGATTTATGTAATTAAGAATTATGACATGTATAATTATTACATTTTCGGAGATTATGTTATTTGAATTATAACTTAAGCATGTAATTATAAATTATTTTATGGTATATATTTGGAGATAAGCATAAGATTTATTAAATGTTTGGATATAAAATATGTTTAAGATAGTTGGTATGATTAAGAACATAAGGACTTGATATATATAATGAATGCATTTAATTGATGATCATTAAAATACTATTTAGGATTTATATAGTTATGAAGATATAGAAGTGTTGTTGTGTTATGATGAATATTTGGAGATGTTGGGAGTTTGGAGTTTAATTGGAAGCGTTATGTATTCACATGTTTGGCGAGTTCAGTTTTTAAAGGGAAATTCTTACAATATTTGTGTAGGATTTCTCCCAATCTATATAGAAAAAAAAAAAAGAAAACAAAGATGAAAACGAAAGGAAATGATTATATATAAAAAAAATTATTACTCGATAAACTTGTGAATACTCAATTACTTCTAAGTCATAATCTAATTTTATGATTTATATGTTAGTTAGGATGGTGTCTCCGGCACCGAATGTGGCATTCCGTCGGGTCTCTCGAGACTGGGCGGTGGGTGTTACTCTAGACGCTTAAATTTTTCCCCTAAAAGGTTCAATGATGATATACCATATTTTCACACAAAACTGGATTGGGATTCCTGATCGCCCTGATTTTTGGACTGATCGTCCGTGGCTAAGATTACTGATGTCTTTAACCACTTTTACCCTTTCGGGTTACCAGGCATTTCACGACAAAACCGGGCCCAGGAAGCGCGTCGGGCTCACCTGCATACTTTTTGTGCACTGCCTCATTTTACGTGTCACCCAGTCTGATTTTGTAAAAGTGGGCTCGGCCCCGCAACAGTGGCATTTTTGTCACGTCAGCCCTAAAATGGGGGGCCCTTTTGGAAATAAGGGGAAGCTCTTGCATTTTAAAAACTCAACAAAGAAATCTAAAGGAAACTTGTGTTAACCTTAGATTTGTGTTGAGATTTCATTGATTAATCAATAAAAAAACCCCTTGTAGACAATCTAGAATCCTAAAAACACAAACTATAGTCTTGAATCTCGGATTGTTGGATCAGGGATCAAGTGTTGGGTTTTCCTTCATCCATTTTTTGATCAAATCATCAAAGAAATCACAAAAGGTAGTTTCTGAGAACCTTTAAACATTTTCTTCATCTTTTTCTTTACTTTTTCGGTGTTTAAAACACCATTTCTTAGCCTGGTTAGGAGGGAAATCTAGGATCAACCAAACAGGGGTTTCTACACCTTTGTGGTGCGAGGCCAACAGAAGTGGCATGCGCCACTTTCTTGTGGCTCCCACTACAAATGCCCAGAAACCTTTGTTCTTACTTAATGAACGTCCTAATTTGGTGTTCTGATGGCTAAGCTCCGACCTTAAAAGGTTCATGATACGTATTATGTCATATATGGATCAAATAAACACATAAAACATCATTGGAGCAATGATTGATGGATTTGTTCATCCTTCTAGGATGAACATCAAGATTGTGAGCTTAAATCATGTAAAACCTTTAAATTTATGTCATTTAATTATTGTCTTTTACTTTACTAGCACTTTATTATTCCTATTCTTTATTATTTCTATCCTTTAAATTCTTGCCATTTAGTTTAATGTTGATTGTTATTATGCTAACCCTGAATTTGTTAATCTTGTATCACTTACATTCATCATAGTCATGATTATGGGATGATTGATTGTGTTATGATCTTGTAATTATAATGTAATTCTGTGGTTACTTGTTATCCTTTATGATTGTTGCTAGTGGTTTGAATTTATCTTTTAAGTTTCTTATTGTTGAATGTAGAGGATCCTTAATGGGATTCCTATTATTGCTTAATGTAATTATTATTTGGGTTTGGGAAATTTGAAGGGTTTAAGGGTAGAATGTAATGTTTAGGGGGGTTTGTAACTCTATTCTCCTCACCCCCCTTCTTTGGTTGATTATAATTTATGTTGTACAGATGAGATTGAATGTATGCTTGACATGCTTTCCAAAAAGTGCATAAAAGGTTTTACTTCTCTATTTGTAGTTAATTGCATTATTAAATTATTGTGAATGTTTGGACAACATGGAGGCCGGCTTAGTCAGGGCAAAAGGGTGTCTAACACCTTTCCATTTTGTAAGTAACTCCTAAATCCTATCTCTGGTTTAAAACTGGATTAGTCGATTCTAAGAAATCGGCTGATTCGAGAATTTCCCTAATAAGGGTCTCGACTCCAAAATAAAACTCTTACTAAAGAAAGAGAACCTTTTTTCCGAGGATTAAACGGGTTTTTAATAAAAGAAAATAATTTTATTAAATAAAATAAATCCAGCCCGTTCGATACAATTGTTTCTAAAAAATAAAGCGTCCTCAGCCACGAATCATCCTAAGGACTTAGAAGAAGCACTTGAGACACTAAACAAATTTAACGTGAAGCTAAACCTAGACAAGTGCACATTTGGGGTGAAAGCAGGCAAGTTTTTAGGTTTCATGATATCACAGCAAGGAATCAACGTGAACCCTGAAAAGATAAAGGTGATCTTGGAGATGCAAGCAGCTACTAGCATTCATGAAGTTTAACAACTGAATGGCTGAATCACAGCCTTGGGACATTTCATCTTATGCTCGGATAAAAGATACATGCCTTTTTAAAGAGTCCTAAAATAATAGAAGAGTTTTCAGTGGGGCGACGAGTGTCATCTCACCTTTGACAAGAAAAAGGAATTCCTATCTTTAAATCCTCTCCTGAGCAGGGCCAAGAGGAATGAACCTTTATATTTGTACCTAGCTGCTACCGAAACATAGTAGCATATCCATTCTAGTCAGAGAAGAAGGTGGAGAGTAGTACCCCATCTATTACACCAGCAAAGTCCTCTAGAGGTGCCGAGCTTAGATACCTAACATTGAAAAACTAGCATTTGTTATCCTTATATCAACAAACAGGGTACATCATTCCTTTCAATCTCATATTATATTTATTTGAACTAACCACCCTTTAAAAAAGGTTTTGTACCGAGTAGAAACTTCTGGGAGGTTAGTAGAATGGTCAATCAAGTTGGGAAAATTTGACATCAGGTATACATCCATACTGCCAAGCACATGATGAAAGCACAGGTACTAGCAGATCTTGTAGCCGAGTTCTCTAAGGAACACAGGGCGACTGGAGATCAAAGTAGCAAATCCAAGTAGCAATACCTAGCAATTATTCACCAATGGTGCCCTGGGAAGTTCAGGAGCCACTATAGGTTTCATATTGCAAGGACTAGGGAAGTTGAGGATACAATATGCTATCCACCTAGACTTTACCACAATAAATAATAGCCACTGAGTATGAGGGTATAATCACAGGACTCAGACTGACTCTTGAAGTACGAGCTGTTGTACTTCACATCTTCCTAGATTCAAAGCTAGTAGTGAATCAAGTATCAGGCACATTCATCACTAAAAAGGCAAACCTAACCAAATACCACTCTCTAGCTCTATCGCTCATATCCAAGCTACAAGAGGAAGGTAACACCTGGCAAATAGCCCGGATCAATCGAACGAACAACAAAAAAGTAGGTGCCATAGCCAGATCGCAACATGAAAAGAAGAGTTGCCCAAAGAAGTAATGTTTGAACAATAGAGCCAGTTGAGCTATGAACAAAGCGAAATTCTCATATCTCAGCTAGCGATAATTGGATGAATCTGATCATTGATTTCATACTGAATTATGTCCGACTTGATAACAGGCAAGAGGTGATCAAGCTTTATAGGAAAGCTGCACATTATGCGCTCAAAAATGGAGAACTCTATAGGAGATCAAAAACATATCCTTGGGCGAAGTGCCTAACTGAAGAAGAAGGCAACTATATCATAAAGGAGACACATGAAGGTGTTTGTGGGGTCCATGAAGGCTCAGACGCAATGTTAAGGAAGATATTACTTTTAGGTATTACTAGCCAACAATGAAAAGGGATGTTCACCAATATGTCTGCCACTGCTTACTTGCCAAAAATATGACTGTGTGCCCAGAAAAGCCTCATCTAAACTACAACCTTTAGGCTCGGCTTGGCCTTTTGCTCAATGGGGGGTAGACATCCTTGGACCTTTTCCTATAACAGTTAGCAAAGAAAATTCATAGTGGTAGCCATTAGTCAATTCTCTAAGTGGGTGGAAGCTAAAGCCCTCTACACCATTACCCTAGCTTGGATCGTCAACTTTTTCAAGAATAACATGATATTCAGGTATGGTACACCCCATAAGATTGTTATTGACATTGGTAAACAATTTGATTCAGGGGCCTTCAGATCTTTTTACGAAGACTGGCACATTAAACTTCACTTCACTTTGGTAGCTCATCTCCAAACTAATGGCCTCATCAAAGTTACAAATAGAACCATACTGCAGAGACTAAAGAAGAGATTAGATGGAGAAAAAGCTAACTGGGTAAAGGAGCTAAACAACATACTATTGGGCATACAAAACCACACCTAGGCAAGCAACGGGTCAAACCCCCTTCTCCCTTGTATACCCGACCGAAGCGGTAGTCCTAGTAGAACTAGGCATCCCTACAAAAGAATAGATGGACATGAAGAGCTCAGCAGTAATGAAAACTTGAACATCAACCTAGACTTAGCAGAAGAATTTAGAGAAGGTGCAACATTCCAAGATGAGGCATGCAGGCAAAGGATGCGAAGATACTTTAATAGGCAAGTCCAAAGTAGGCAATTCAAATAAGGAGATAAGGTATGGCGAAAAGTCAAGATAACCAAGGGTTTGGCAGGGGTAGGCAAGCTAAGACAGAACTGGGAAGACCCCTATAAAATCACAAAGCAGCTAAGTCCGAGTACGTACAAGCTCAAAAAGATTCATGCAACCGAGCTACCTCGATCAAGGAATATGGACAATTTAAAGAAAATATATTGTATTTCTACTAAGTAAGTGTAAAATAGTTATAAGATAAAGTAATAGAAAGGATCTTAGGTTTTTTCACTTAATATATCATGCCTCATAAAGATTAGGAAGGCATGATAGATTAAGTTTTTCTTGAAGGATCTTACTTAGAGAATTTTTTAATGTTCTTTCAGTTATTTTCTCGCATATATGCATCAGTTTGAACTTAAGCAATCTATGCAGTTCAGATTTAAACACTCCCCTTAATCTGCTAGTTCAAAGTTAAGGCAACTCAAACAATAATGCTTAGGTGCGATATTAGAACCTCGAATTACCAATCTAAATAGTACTCTCAAACACTAGTCCAGTTCAAATTGAAAATTTCTATCAGAAGTACTCAAAAATAGATATTATGCCAACACTTAAAGAAAATATATAAAGAGCTTTTCATTAAATTAACTGCAAAAGGTTACAAAGGATTTTTCTACAGTAATAAATAAAGTCTTCACCTAATATATCTAATTCAGCCCCCTCCCCCAAGGGTAACTCAACATTCGAGTCTCGCCCCACGGGAAGAATCATATTAACATCCTAAGGGACTCTAGTATTCATCTGTTGCTCAACTTTAGAACTAACCAAGGATCTTAAACTTGAGGGTCCTGGGGTGCTTAGTGAAGAAGAAGGGCAATCTTCCAATAAAAGATCGCCATCGGTCAGTTCATCCTCCTCCTTATCGCTCGAGATATACCTGGTTAACCCAGCTCTAATCCCCTTTCAGATTTTAAGCCCTTAGCTCTGCCAGAATATTTATTGTAAGACTCAGGCAGACCTCCTGTCACGACCCATTTCCGTGGGCCGGACCGGCACTAGGGCCCAGGTAAGCTTAAGGCCCCCGAAGCCCGTAGTAAGCCTAAATTATGCAATCTATCTATACAGCTCTCCCAATTTCTTAATAACAGTAAGCCCATATGATTTACGATATAAGTTTATAGAAATATTCAACCATCTCGCCCAATCTCAAGAATACTTAAAATTTAACAAGGCCTATTCACGATAAATCATATTCGCAGTATGGGCTTACTGGTTCACCTACAGTTACTTCCATAATAATTAATTTTATAGCATATTGCAAATGGTAAGGCCCAATTTAAATACACAACCCTATAATTGCGGAGTTCAACAATAATCTGATAGTAGAGTAATTTATACAACCCAATTTAAATAATAGAAATATAAATTTTACATTTGTAATCTCTACGGAGAAGATTGCAGAGCTTCAGTCGAACCGGCTACTTCCTAGTACCTGAGAGATTTGTTGGGGGTGAGTTTTGCAACTCAGTGAATAATAATAAATAATACACACCACATACAGGCAAGCAAAATGCACCCTAGTATACTGAATGAACACACAACAGTCACTCATATGTCATCATATCAGCACCCACAACAATATCACCTTCAAATAATCACATCACGTGGAAATTAGTCAGTGGCGTCACCTAAACCCCCGACGAGCCGTCCTCTCAAACAGCCCATCCTCTCAAACATGTGCACCCAGGGAGCCAATCCCCCATATCTGGCCGACCGGTCTAATCCTCACTTGACCAGTCCTCTCAATATTTTATTTTACATTCTCTCTTTTCTTTTCCATATCATCAACATCATTTCATCAGTTCATCAGGTGCACACGGGGAGCTGATCTCCCATTTACCCGGCCGACGGTCCATTTTCATCAGTTCATCAGGATCCATATTTATCGACCGTCCTCACAAACCCATGGTGACCCACTTCATCCCAACTCCACACAAACAGAGCACAGTATATACACAACACAAATAATCAAACAATTCATTTATCATAATACACCAATTTCATCCAAATGCACAATTATGCATAAGTATAATTATAGTGATCATAACATAATATATATGAGAAAATACAATATGTAAATATATAAAAATGTAATGTTATGCAAATGCAGTGTTGACATGCATTATTTATTATTACTCACTGTGGTGGAGAACAAAGCTCTAGCTTTGATTCTATCCGGGAGGAGCACTAGATGGACCCGGGTGATCTAAGCAAAGTAAGAATGAGACAAAAATAATTCTATCAGACAAAAATGTTTCTTTACCACTCTTAAGAATTTTATTTTATATTCTAAATTTTTCTACATAATTTAATCTCGATATTTAATTTCTTTTCTGTAATAAATTTTTATTTTTCTACCGAACTCTATTTTATTTATTTTCTTCTGAAATCTATTTTATTTCCTACCGAAATTTCGCAGCACTTCCCCTAAAATTTAACTATCCATCAATCAACTCAAGTCAATTATTTTTCAAGTTATCACAGCCCAATCCATCGGGCAATCAATCCAGTCAATTAGTCCCGTCCTCCACATGTATTCACATAAACAATATTTTGTTAATTTTTCTTTAATTTCATAAGTTTTATTGTTATCAAAATTTCCTAATAAATTTATCTAATACTAGAATTAAATTTAATTAATCAAGTATTTTTAACTAATCAATAAATCAATACTAAAATTAAATTTAATTAATTAATCAAAATTGCTAATTTAAATTAACTAATCAAGATTACTAAAATTAATTTAATTAACTAAAATTACTAAGTTAAATTATACCCAAATTACTAAAATAAATTCTGAGAATTTAGCAAAAATTGATTTATACCCCAAATATATTTTTTTTTTCTTGCTAGATCGGGGATTTACTCGTGCCGGATCGGAGCTACACGTGCTGGAAGCGACTAGACCACCTGAGATCGACGCAGGAGTTGAGCTGCAGTGGTGGCGCTGTGCGATCTAGTGGCGGAGCAGCTGGCGGTGCAACTGCAGGCTTGACGGATCTACTCCTAGAGGTCGGCGGCGCGCTTGAGCTGCAACAAGACTGAGCGCGCGGAGGAACAGTGGCGGAGCTGTGGCTAGGGTCGTGAGGAGCAGCGATCGAGCGGAGGAGAACGGCTGTGGCGTGCGGCGGAGTCCAATCGAGCTGGTGGAGGCGCGATCTGCTTCTGCCAGCAATGGAGTCGCAGGCGCAGGAAAGAAAAGGAAAGAAAAGAAAGAAGAAAAAAAAGAAAGAAGAAGAAGAAGAGAGGAGGCAGCGGCGGCGGTTAGTGTCGATGGAGTGGAGGTGCAGCGCTAGTGAGGGGGTGAGGAGGTGAGGTTGATCCCGAAGCCCCTGCAGTTCATCCTCTAGCTCCTGATTCTTGGCCTCTATGGCCTCGATCTTTCAACTTGAGCTTGTCTCTCTTCCTAAACCTTCAGCCACTCAGCATCCCGAGCTCCAATCTCCGCCTGGTGTTGAGCCTCCTGCTCTTTTATAGCAGAATCTAAGCTCTTCAAGGCTTCCCCCAATTGAACCTTCTTGACTTCCATTTTTGTGTATGCACCTTTTAATTTATTTATGCGAGCATAGTTGAGGTTGTTAGCATTTATGGCCTGGAAAAGAAAAACTATTACATGTTAGTTATCGAAAAAAGTAGAACCAAGAAGGCAAGGCATAGAAATCGAGCGGTAAAGATACCTAAAAGAAACATTGGTTGGTGAGATCCCTCACACCCAAGTCGTCCATGCACTCATACCAGTTTAGATATGCCAGAAAGAGGCAGTTCTGGGACATCTCGTGACTAGGCTGGTTGCTTGAAGACTACAGTTTGGCCCATATTTTTATAGAAAGTAGGCTCAGACATCTAGGGCCTCGCCAACCTTAAGAGGAGGAGGAGAAGGAACTAGAAATTTTACTTCACAGGGCCTCTTTCTACTAGGCTCGATTGGAGGACTTAAAGGACCATGCTTAACATGAGCAGACTCCGATGCAGCAACAGCATCAACCGTCGGGGGGTCAAGTATGACCAAAGGCATCCCCTTGTTGAAGCTCTCCGCTTTGGCCTTTTTCTTCATTACCTCAGCTATTTTCAACATCTTGGAAGCCTTCACCTTTTTAGGAGCCATCTCTGCACGAAAAATAAAGAAAAAGAAAATTAAAAGGTGTTAGTATAAGGGAACAATGGCTATACAATGGGAACAAAGCGTACCGAAAGGAGAGGGTTTGGTCTCATAGGTCTGCTAGGAAAACACACTAGGTAACCCTCGGCTATTATTTGCTTAAGGTTCATCGATCTCAACCCCCTAGCCTTTAGTACAGCCACACATTAGTTATCTTCAGGGGTAGGTGCGGCAGGAAGATGTTGCCTGGGGTCATTTGACACTAGTTTAGCACCCTAAACCCGTTAGGGTGCCTTACAATGAAATATTTTTGCTTCCAATTCTTTAGGGAAGAGATCTTCGTCTGATTATCAAATACGTTACAGTTATTTTTCACCTAAATCAAGCAGTGCTCTTCATTAACTCGATCATATAAATTGTACATCTCTTGCACCCCCCGAGTAGTGAGGATAGTCCTAAGAGCCAACTCTATTATTCCACACATGAATCTCAACCCATTATGATGGAGTTGGCTGATAATGAACTCATAATCATTAAAGAAAGACTTTAAGGGCTCGGATAAAGGTAACGGAATCCCAGATCGAAAAGATTCTTTGTATAACATCATATGCTGCTATCTAAAGGCTCGTTCGCCCTCATGTACTTAGAAGGGCGAACTAATTTTTGTTCCGAAGTGACACCACACATGGAACTTATGTCCTAGAGTTCACCCTCATCTATGTCCGATGAAATGATGGTGATCCTAATGTTCTCTTTTTGAGGCTTCGCCCACTGGTACCAGATTTTACAACTTCACTGTCTTAATCCTTAGATTGGTCAAACATAACTTGGACATCCTCCTCACTAGCCAAACCCATGAGCCCGCCAAAAGCAAAACGACATATAACACAAAAAACTATAAAACTTACTAGAGAGAGAAAACAGACTTTTAGAGAGAGAAAGGAGACTTCTAGAGAGAGATGCTCTGATGTTCAGAAATGCAAGAGTAAGGCAAACAAAGTAAGAGGATAGCTATATATATAGAGAGGTGAGATACTAAAAAGTCACTCACATTTAATTAGGTGACTCTTGAAGTTCCCCTTGGGCAAGCAAACCATCACCTCGTTTCTTCCAAATAGAGCCATTTTTTGAGTTGATACTTTAAAACAAAGGACTCCATACTTAAAAGACATATGGAATAATTAGTAATAGAAGCATAAAATAAAACAATTTTATATATTTATTTGTATCATACATGTCAACATCCTTTTTTGGACATAAATGACCATCTAACCAGGGGGACTACCAATAATATACAACAATAAAATATATAAAAACATAATAGAAAAAGGTATTAGATTCCTAAATAAATTCTAACTAACAGATAATATAGGATTCCCACAGTCCTTATCCTAATACAATTATCCTTCTTCCTGTATATATATCCCAAATTAATTCCAAAAAAAAAAAAAAAAAAAAAAGCTAATTTTGAATTCTTTCATTCACTCAATTTCTGATAACTTAACACTTCTTATTCATAAATCATTTTATGAAATTGGAATGTGAAATCAAATATATTTTGATTTTAAACAAAGTAAGAAAAGAGTAATGCACTAACCTGAGTTGGAAGGCTCCCCTACTCTTTCTCCTCCACTTATTGACTTATCTTCCAATCACTTCCTCTCAGAAACTGTAGCATGAAATTAATATTCACATACTTCTCAATAAACACATATATACTATCATAGGAATGCAAGTTAAGTATTCGAATGTAGTATTCATGCTTTGCCTCTAATTTTACTATGCTTGACCAAGTACCATTTGTCGTTAATTTATTCATGAACTAATTTATATCCAATACTTAATCACATCTTAGAAATATAAAAATCATAAATAAAATAAGGAAACTTAAAAACATATCTAAAGCGTATTAAACTCTTTACAAATTATTGGAACACAAGACTTCCATCACATGAGCAGTCTGCCTTCCTTTAGTTATATCTTTAGTTTCTCAAATCCATTTGTCCTTAAATTTTAATAGTATCCTCCTCACATCTTGGGCTACTTCCAAATACTTTCATGAATTTATGAGCTCATTTTCATAGTCAAATAGCCTAATGACAGTGCCTAATTTTTTGCTAAATTCTATACAAGCAACCTACATATAATTAGCTATAACTCCAAATTCTCTTCATTCATTGCACTAGAACTTTTAACAAAACCTTCCCAACATCTTTATATACTTCTCTGTAAAATTGCATGAATTTTGAAATTCATTTACCTATTTAAATAAGTCAATTACAGTGGGTGAATTTCAGGATGCTCAATTGTAATAGACTTAAGCAATACTTTACCTTCTTAAGCATTCTTAACTTACCTGCACCATTAATTTATGCATAAAAAATCTTCTAACACTTAATTAACATATTACCTTTCATATAACCAAATATCTAATCCATAAAATATCAATCAAATAGTTAAAATTATCCAATTTGGTCAATTATGCAATCATGACATTAAACTCATGCTTAACCATCCTTAATCACCTTAAAAGCACCTATAATCACATCATCTCCACCAAGTCAGCAACAATAAGCAAGCAAATCATATATCATAGTTCATGAAAATCAAAAATAAAACCATGGAAAAGAAATAGGAGGAGAATATAACTAACATTCCTTTAATAATCACTTGAAAATTCCTAAGTTTTCATGCAATTTTAGCTTGTCCTTAACATAATAGAAATAATTGATATTTTTTTATAATAATTTAGATAAATTATGAATCTAAATTTGAAATAGATATTCTAAATTTGAATGAATTTTAAGGACAAATCTATAATAAAAGAATTTGAGATTTCTCTATTGATACATAACTCTTCTTTCATAATTGGATTTAAAACATTAAATATAAATCATCAAATTTAAAATTAACTAAATAACTTATAACTTATAGAATAAGTTATGAAGTAAGACATACAAAATTGTATTATGTATAATTCTAGTTTTTACTTAACTTTTATTTAATCTATCAAGATAAAATTCTTAATTTAAAATTACCTTTTAATTTATAATGTCTAATTTTTAACTTTTATTTAATTTAAAATGTCAAATCACATAAGTCCACACACATATTAAATTTAACTTGAAATCTTGCTTTTTTTTACAAATTCTTTTTTACACTTTTTTTATAAATAAAATATTATATTATTTACTTATAGAATCTTGAACAAAATTTATTTAGTTTTAGAATTTTTAGTTTAAGTTTAAAACTTAATAGGTAAAAATTCTATATTGTATAAATTTCAAAAACAATAATTTATAAATTGGAATCTAAATTTTGTACTTAATATATTTTTACACATTTCTTAAGTGAAAATTTTATATCATTTATGTCCATAATAATTACTATTGTTATTTAATTTATAAATTTTGAGATTCTAATTCACTTATAATTGAAATTTTCACATCATACCTTTTATATTTTAAATGTTTTTATGTGTTGTATAATTGATTTGTTTACATAATTTAACACAATATAGCAATAGAGGGCCTTGGGCCCCAATGTTGCACATAGAATTTTACACTTGATTATAAGTTACAACCCAAGTACATAGAATTGATTTTGCCTTGCTCTTGTCACTTTGCTTTTTAGATCTTATTGCTCTCTCTCTCTCTATGCAGCCATCGGTTGCTTCTGAGCAAATGCAATGCCTTTCTCAATGTTGCCCTTCAATTCAGGCTTTAGATTTTCCAGTGTCTTCTGCTCATACTCTGTCAAACCTTGGAGGTCAGATGAAATGATAGCTTCGAGCCCCATCCTTCTAAGTTTTACTCTTGATGCAAAGAATGGAAGATCGGTAAGATCTGACTGCACAAAAGAGCACTCATAAACATCACCATCTCCATCGAGTGCATGGAGGGAAGACTCAACAAATCTGACTGTTGCATATGCCATTGACAGGGTGGCAGACCCAATAAGTGTTGTGGAAATTGGGCTTTTTCCACCAAAAATAATTTGTGAATTACTGTACTGAGTAACTACACCAGGTAAATTCCCAGATAAGTGGAGGAGTCACAAATGGTCTCACTTAAAATCCACTTACCTTGGACTAAATTCGTGTCGTTTGACAGAATTTACCTAGAAATAATTAATTAGACAATAACCAGTAAAAATATTTTGCCCAACAATAGCTATTAAATAAATAAAGACAAAAGCAATAAATAAGAGAAAACACCAGAACTTTAACGAGGTTCGGCCAATTTTGCCTATGTCCTCGAACACTACCAATTTTATATTTCACTAAAGAAATATACAAATTGAGAGAGGAGAGAAACTTGTCTAACCTACTAGGTATTAGAAGACAAGTTGGGGTGATTTTAAACTTAAGGAGCTAAGCTCCTTTTATAGCCAAAAGGTTCCCTATTCTAATCCTAGTTTCCCGATGTGGGATTTTTTCCACATAACCAATAATCTCCACCTTGGCGAAAATCCCACCAACACAAATTTCTGCTCTCTCTTACAAAGTTGTAATGTCTAGAAATGTGCTTGGCAGTGCCAAGCTTCAATTTTTAACAATATTAATCAAGTCCAAACAGTGTTTAAACTTGACAGCTGTCACCACTTTTGTCATCATATCAGCAGGATTTTCAGTAGTCTGAATCTTCTGGAGTTGAACCTGTCCTTCCTCTAGAATCTCTCTGACAAAATGAAATCGAATGTCGATATGTTTCTTCCTTGCATGATAAACTTGGTTCTTTGCCAAGTGAATAGCACTTTGACTATCGCAATATACAACAATGTTGTTTTGCCTAATTCCCAATTCATCAAGCAATCCTTGAAGCCAAATTGCTTCCTTCATAGCCTCTGTAACTGCCATATA
Organism: Jatropha curcas; assembly: GCF_041381405.1. Lineage (NCBI taxonomy): Eukaryota > Viridiplantae > Streptophyta > Magnoliopsida > Malpighiales > Euphorbiaceae > Jatropha > Jatropha curcas. Next base: position 19,949,561 of record NC_143154.1, read on the forward strand.
CTCTGCCTCTGTTGTAGACAAAGCAACTGTTGACTGTAAAGTAGACTTCCAACTTACTGGTGCTTTTGCAAGAGTAAACACATAACCAGTAGTTGATCGACGTTTATCCAGATCATCGGCATAATCAGAATCACAGTATCCGACTATGCGTTGACCACTATTCTTATCCTGCTCAAAAATCAATCCAACATCCACGGTGTTCAAAAGATACCGCAGAATCACTGGCATAACCAGTAGTTGATCGATGTTTATCCAGATCACCGGCATAATCAGAATCACAGTATACGACTATGTGTTGACCACTATTCTTATCCTGCTCAAAAATCAATCCAACATCCACGGTGTTCAAAAGATACCGTAGAATCCATTTCACAGCTTGCCAATGATCTTTGCCATGATCATGCATGTATCTGCTCACAACTCCAACTGCCTGTGAAATGTCTGGTCTTGTACACACCATAGCATACATCAAGCTACCTACAGCATTTGCATAGGGAACTTTTGACATGTATTCCCGTTCTACATCATTTTTTGGCGATTGAGCTGCACTAAGTTTGAAATAAGGAGCAAGAGGTGTACTAACAGGTTTGGTTTTATCATCCATACCAAAACGCTTTAGTATCTTTTTCAGAGATTGCTTCTGATTGTTGACGCGTGGTTTTATGCCTCCACCTGACCCAATGATGATATGAGGACAAGGGACGGGGTATCACGATAAATCAGGAGTGGTTGAACCAAAAATAGAATCAAACCGCCCAAAGGAGCCTGGCCCTTGTTAGGGCTGCGTCACGCAGCTAATACCTGCGTGACGGCACTCTTAGCTGCGTCACGCAGCTCTAACAGGACTGACACCTCTGGCGCGCGCCCGTGCAACGGCCTGCACTGTTTGTATGGATACGCGGCAACTGTACGAAAAGTAAGTCACGTCACGCAGGCTTACGGGTGCGTCACGCAGCTCATACCCGCGTGACGCGACTGCCCTGTCGCCCTAGCCATATAAATACTGCATTACACAGCAAAAACGGGGCTTTTGAACTTTTCTCATTTTTTCTCTCAAAAAGACTAAGGCATTTTAGAGGAAAAGAAAACGATTGTGGCTAGGGTTTTCCTCAAAGACTCCAGTGAGTAACTTTGAGGAAGATCAAGCCATTAGGCACATAGATTAAAAACTAAAAAAAAAAAAAGAAAAAGAAAAAGAACATAAAAGAGAGAAAAGAAAGAAAAGATCAAAACGTCTTGCTTTGTGAAAATCTCGATATCACATTCCTGGAATCGTGAAACAACGTCCTTAAGCCCATCTTGGCGCATGCAATCCTCGAATCTGAGGGCAAGGTAACCATTCTAAACATTATCTTTCATTTCTAGCATTTTATTCCTTAAAATCTCATTTTTCAAGTGGTTGATTAGTTTGTTATTGGTTAAAGGTCGTTTTGCCCATTTTTGAATATTTCTGAGTTATATTAAATCACTGTTAACAAGAAAGAAACGTAAAAAGGATAGTTTGAAAGGTAGTTGCGGACCAGAGCAGCCGCGTCACGCAGCTACTACCTGCGTGACGCGGCTGTTCATGTCCAAAAGTCTTTGGTTTGGACTGGACCACCTGCGTGACGCAGCTATTCGTATACCCAGAATATTATTATTCTCGTATTCATATTTAATGTGATATTTTGGATAAACAATCACTAAAATGGAGAAATTTAAATAAGTCGCGAATAGTTCCGTCATGCAGCTAGGAGTTCCGTCACGCGACTGTTCTTCATAGAACAGCTGCGTGACGCAACTGTACCAATTTCCAGTAATATTATAAGAGTTGCGCCACGCGACTGTTCTAAAGTTCCATAATCAATAAGAACACCCGCGTGACGCGACTGTTCTTCATTGAGCAGCTGCGTGACGCGACTGTCCTAAAATTCCAGAATAATTTCCTTGTTTCGTTTTAATTTCATGTTGCTAAGTAGACTTTAATCTTAATTCAGAAAATGATCAATTATGGGCAAACTAAGTTTTAATCAAACCAGATCAATTAATTATCAATGATTATGAGGTTTTAGGATTTATTTCTCTTTATTTATTATTTATCATATTATCGAATTCGGTTTGTGGCCCGCCTTTAACCATAAGGCAAGAGCGGGTCTTTTATTTTATTTTAGTATGTATTATGAATGGATGGTGAATGATATGCTTTATTTGTGATGAATGCAATGGATGAAATTAATTGGGACGGTTAATTAATTTTCCACATAGGAACTCGGTTCGATTTATTCGGGTTGGGTTTAAATAATTGGCTTTTTCTAAAATAAAATCAAATTAGAAATCATAGGTTAAAAGAGGCCGGTTTTTCCCGGCGTCGGCTTCCAATGGGCCGACGTACCCAATTCCCTTACCTAGAACCTCATTGGTTCGCCTGACCAGTTTTCCAAAATAAAAGGCCTTGAATAAAATGGGTTAAAATGGAGTCACTTTTATAAAATCAAAACGGTCCCATTGCCGAAATAATGGGTGACGACTTAAAATGTTTTATAAGACCGATTTATTCGGCATCGTATATCCAAAAAGGATTTTATCACTCTTTTTAATAAAATATTCAAGTACACCAAATGAAACAACGATTTTTCTCCGGGGGGAAAACAGTTTGGCGACTTCACTGGGGATTTTGCACCCACTATCCCCGGTTGTTTCTAATAAACAATATAGTAGTTGCAATTAGCAATTGACTCTAAAAGCCTACTATTTCTAAATAAAAATTGGTTAGAAAAAGCCAATGGAAAATTATTAATCGTCCATATATGTTTAATTGCTTTCTTTTTCCTTTCATAGGATTTTTGCATTCACTTGCATTTCTCTCTTCTCACCTCATTCTACCCGTATCACCCTTCGGTACTGGTGTTAAGTTTGACGGTGGATCTAGCCTAGACCATGCGATTTAGGTGCATCCATCCGAGGATTAACATCACTACCAACTGCAAGCCTAGTACCTTAAAGGTGCGTCAAAAGGAGTAGGCCCAACAAAAGCCCGAATCCTGTTTGCGGAACCCAGACTTTGTTAAGCCCAATAAGACTAAAACCAATGCATATAGTTGAAAACCTTAGTTACTTCCCCTAAGGTGCACCCGATTTTATTTGCTGTTGTAATGCCGCATTCATTTCCGAGAGTTTATATATCGTCAATCTCAAAACCCCCTATTGGTTGTCGAGATTAGACCAATACCTAGGAAACAGATGTCGGAATTTATACCAATGGAATCCGTGTGTGGGAGAAATAAGGTTGGAAGGCATGCATTTCCCAACTCCCGTTCCCCTGTTTGCTATAAACTGTACATATGTTGTGACATTCATGCACCATGTAACACCTTCCTTTTCAGCCATGCATTAATAAGAGCTAATGTTCGGTATGGACATTTGACCTTGATTTTGAGACCGGATTTCAAATTCGTAATGAATAATATAATGCAATTACTTATAGTGAACTAATACCCAAAAGAAAAGGGAGTTATAAGGGGGTTGCAGTTCTTTTGTATTTCAACATTTCTCGCATTATCTGAAAATAAGAGAGAGATTATAAAATTCTGTAACAAAATAACAGAAAATCCTGCTTGGGACCATATATTCCAAGGCAAAAAGTAAGGATACAAAAAAAAATAATAAACAACAAAAAGTAAAATCCCGTTCGGAAATTCTTTCATTCCGAGGCAAAAGTTAGGGATTCGAGAGAAAATAGTCAACCGTAAATCCAAAAGGAACGATTGACGACAGATAATGCTTGAAATGTTTAAATACAAAATAAGTTGTTGATGCATTATTCATACCGAATTTTTGATCCGGTCGTTGAAATCGAGACCTTATCTCCATACCGGCTTTAGCGCATTAGAAACGCATTCTCCATCCTATGTGCTCTCATTTTCACATGCATACATGTAGGACCCTCTGTAACTCAGAATTTTTCTTGTCAGAATTGATCCTTCCCGGGAAACCACTTTGAGAGTTTGGAATCGGCATCCTGGTCAGCGTTTAATCAGAACATCCCCAATCCCCGAATTCGCTCCAGTGAACTCCGTGAATCAGTTCAGTTCATCAGATTCAGAATCCGATTCAGATCCAGCAGAAATGGCGGATAACACAGAAAATGAGACCGGATTTTCTGAAGCTCAGATAAGGACCATTGCCCAGATTGTGGCTGCGGCTCTTGCTCAAGACAGGGCCCAAAACCAGAATACTCCTCCTTTGGGTAGCCAACCTGTGGCTGAAGAAAGACCAATCCCGGAACCTGTGTCAAGTAATCAGGCTTCTGTCGGAAACACTATCCCGGTTGAAAATGATATGCTCAAGCAACTCGCCGATCTGAAAGAAAGGTTCGACAAGATGGCGGCAGTAAAGGAGAAAGACCCGACCACCAATTTTCATATAACTGAGTATGTCCTGCACCCGACCAGCTCGGCTTCTTTCAAAACCTTCAAGCATTCCATATTTGAAGGAGATAATGATCCTCGTTCTCACTTGTCTGAATTTCTCCGAGTATCCCAAATGAACCGGTATAACGAAGAAGATGTTTTGCGAGCATTCCCGCAAACACTACATAAGGATTATCGGAGGTGGTATGACGGTTTGGACGAGGAGGTTCAGAAGAACTGGATCAAACTGCAGACCGCCTTTCTCAAACATTTCAAGACTGAAGAGAGTGATGAGTTCAGTCTGCGTGATCTGGAGAGTTTGAGACAAGGGAAGGATGAAAGCTTCTCTGATTACTACAGAAGGTGGAGGACTAAGCTGTATAGAGTTCAGACAAGGCCAAAGGACAAAGAGCTGATCAGAATCTTTAGCAGGAGCTTGTTGCCCTTCTTCAAAGAAAGGATGCTGACTCAGCCGCTCACTGATTTTTCTTTGGTTCAAAGTGCTGGTCTAAACATCGAGGAATTGTACAAGGAAGAAAAGAAGAAGAACAGAGGGTTTGGTAATTACCGGACTTCTTATGGTGACAGAGGTGCCGGAAGCAGTAATCAGAATCAGTCAGGAGCCAGTAATGCCGTGATAGGTGCAGTTAATGAGAGAACTAGGAGAGAGTTCACTGATTTAGGAAGACCTTTGAGCACAGTACTAAGATCTTGCATCAAGAACGGGGTGTTGTCAAAGCTACCAGTCGATCCGACTAAGCCCATGCGAGGGAGGCATATGGACCGAAACTGTGATTACCATCAGTGCAAAGGGCATTCAACTGACGAATGTTTCAAACTAAGGCACGACATTCAAGATTTGATTGACAGTGGAAAAATTACCAAGCCTTCAGAAAAGAACAAGCCAAGCACTAAGAACAATCTGCTTCCCCAATATCAGTACAATTACCCACCTCGCAAGTCTCAGTCGGGTGGATCGGTCAACGCGATCGGGAGCGGATTACCAGAAGAAGTGGTATTAGCCGAAGCGGAATGGGAAGAGCGGATGTGCGCTATGTTGAACATATGGGACGATTGTAGCAGTGATGAGGAAGAGAAGGTGCCAATGAAGATTGAAATTGAGAAAAGTATCACTGTGAAGGTAGGCGACGTGCCGGAAGATGAAGATGAGCAACTCCAGCTGGCCATTCAAAAGAGTTTGGTCGATCAAGAAGAACAATGGTATTACAGTAGTGAGGAAGAAGTGAATGAGGTAGGTGTTCAGAGCTTGACCCGCAGTGGGCGAGTGTACAATCCCGAGGGCAGTATGCAGGCTAAGGGAAAAGAGATTGCTGTTGATGGAGCCAAGAAGAAAATGACAGAGAAAGACGGGGAGAACCCGAAAGAGAAAAAGAAAGAAGAAGAGATAGCTAAAGGGCAAAAGAAGGCTGTCGAAGTAGGAGAAACCAGTCAGAACAAGACGCTTAATGGGGTCACTGCCAATTCGATGCTGAGTCAATTACAGAGAACCAGGGCAGACATTTCGATATGGGATTTGCTGATAGCATCTAAGGAGCATAGAGAAGCTTTACTTGAAGCTATGACTTTCGTCAGAGTGCCGGCTCGAATTCAAAGTGTTGATATGATCAATGTGCTACAGCGAAGAATAGGCGAAGTCACTTTCTTTGACTCAGACCTCCCACCAGAGGGAAGAAACCACTGTAAGCCACTGTATATTCAAATTGCCGTCAATGGCCGAGATACTAGGAATGTGATGGTGGATAATGGGTCTGCACTGTGTGTATGTCTGTTGAAAATGATGTCCAAGTTTAAGATCGAAGAGTCAGAGCTCGAGCCATCAAACATGGTGGTCAAGGCTTATGATAACACTATGCGGAATGCAAAAGGGACCTTCAAAGCAAAGATATCCACGGGGACAGTGGAAAGTTGGGTAGACGTGATTGTGCTGGACATCCTAGCCAACTATGCTCTTTTGTTAGGAAGGCCGTGGCTTCATCCCCTAGGTGCGGTTCCATCCACTCTGCACAGAAAAGTGAAAATCCCGTGGGGTACAGACGTGGTGACCATTAACGCACAGGAGGATCTTAATGTGGCTACAGTGGAAGGTCTAGAACTGCCGGTACCCTTATCAGGCTTCCAAGTGGCAGTAATTGATGCATCCATCGCCAAGAGCAAGAGTGCAGTAAACAGCATGAGTTCTTTTTCTAGAAAAATGATGAAGAAGATGAATTGGCAGTATGGCAAAGGTTTGGGCCGGGAATTGCAAGGAAGGTTTGAGCCTCTCTCATCGGAATTGGGGCAGCAAGACAAGCGTGGACTGGGGTATTCTGAAGATAGAAAGAAGGAAAAATATGAGATTCGATCTCCGGTCAGAGGGTCAAACTTGAATCAGATTTTCTTTGTTCCACAAGCTGAAGGGGAATTTCAGAGCAGAGGAAAAACATATCCCGGCTTAGAGATATTTATGAACGATTATGAAGAGAAGCTGGTCAAGTCGCCCGAGCCTTCTTTGGAATAGCTGGTGGATGGAACCGAGTTCATAGTATGCATGACAGAAGCAAGTACTGAATCTAATTGGTCGAGGAAGATATCCGAGTTTGAAGACTTTTTGGGGATTGGGGATGAAGCTTCCAAGTCAGTGCAAGAGCAGAAGGCCAAGGCACGGATCCTCCAGTCTGTTCTAGCTGCTGAAGATGCCAAAGAGGCAGAGAGGAAGGCAAAGAAGGCGATAGAGCAGGGAAAGGCCAAGAAAGAAGCTACCCCGGCCGAAGAAGAAGAAGGCGCAGATGCCGGCGAAGTGATCCAGGCAATAAAAGATGCTTGTAATGAATGTATTGAACAGGCAGTTAATCCTGTATTTTGTTTTTCTGATGCTTGTTTTGAGAACACTATGGATGGTTTTCCTCTTTTATTTCAATCAATGGAAGTGAACTTTGACTATTTGTTTTCTTGTTTTCCTGATTGTCATGTTCATGGCATTGATTATATCACTCGCATATTTGACATAAATGCATTGCATAATTTCGCATTTAATTTAAGCACCGCCGAAGATCCTAAAATAATTGAAATCGGATCAGACTTTAAAACTGAG